>NW_024055508.1:139511-256846 GCF_902713615.1 Scyliorhinus canicula
CCCTCACGCACACTGCTCCTCCTCACACACACTAACCCCCACACACAAACCCCCCACACACACTAACCACACCCCGCATACTAACCCTCCCACACACTTACCCCCACACACACTAACCCCCACACGCACACTGCCCTCCCACTTACTAACACTCCCCACTTACTAACCCTCCCCACACACTAACCCCCCCACACACTAACCCCCCCCCCACACACACACTAACCCCCCCCACTCACTAAACCCCCACTTACTAACCCTCGCCACACACTAACCCCCCCCCCCCCACACACACTAACCCCCGCCACACACACACTAACACCCCCCCTCCACCCAAACCCACACACACACAGTAACCGTCCAAGTGAACTGGCTGATGTCCAATAACTAGCCTGGCAATCTCTCTCTAACTGCACTGAAGGTGTACATAGTCCACGTTGACCGATTAATGTATAATAATAATCCGTGCACTCCTTGCCTAGCAGCATTGTTGGTCTACCAACTCCAAATGGACTGACTGGAGGCCAATAAGAGTCCTCGAACTCCCGTCGTAGCTCCGCTGTGCATCTACCCGCAATGCATGGAGCAACTGATGTTCAAAAGCAATCCTTGAACTCCCCCCTAACAGCACTGTGTGTGTAACTACATATAAACATTGAACCAGAGAAAATCGGAGCAGGAGGTGCTATTCGACCATTCATGCCGGCCACACCATTCATTATGATCACAGATGACTATCCAACTCAATCCCCTGTTCCCACCAACGCCTTATCCTTACATTCCCTTCGTCCCAAATGAAACATCTAACTGTTTCTTGTAAATATACAATGTTTTTTCCTCAATTACCTGCTCTGGAAACTAATTGCACAGATTTACCACTCTGGGTGAAGACATTTCTCCTCATCTCTGTCGTAAATTATCTCCCCCGTATCCTCAGATTATGATCTCTGATCCTGCCCAGAAACCATCGGAGAGATCCTTCCTGCATCAACCCCGTGTGTCCGATTTGAATTCTCCGGGCCTCGTTGAAATTCCTTTTCCTTCTTCAGAACTCCAGCGAATAGAACTCGAATCGATTCAACTTCTCCTCGTGCATCAGTACTGCCATCCCAGAATTCAATCTGGTAAACATTCGCTGCACTCTGTCTGGAGCAAGAACATCCTTCCTACGATAAGGAGTTCAAAACTGCACACAGTCTTCCAGGTGTGGTCTCACCAAGGCCCTGTATAATTGCCACAAATATTCTGTATTCGAATCATCTGGTGATGAAGGCAGACAATTTCCCTCCTTTACTGCCTGTTGCACCGGCACGCTTACTCCTTGCAGCGAATTGTGAATGGGGACACGAGGTCTCGTTGCACATTCCCCTCTCCTAAAATATGGCTATTCAGATAATTGTCGGCATCTAATTTTTTCTCCCAAAGTGGGTACTGTCGCATTTATACAAATTATAATGCATCCACCATTCATTTACCCAGTCACTTAAATTCTCCAAATCGCATTGAAGGATCAGTGCATCTTCCTCTCGGTTCACCCTCCCACCTAAATTTCTATGATCTGCATATTTGGAGATATTACATTTTCATCCCTCATCTGAAGTCCGGTAAAACCTGCCCTCCTGACCTGCTCTGTCCTCCAAGTGAATTCAGAACCACAGAAATGTGGGTTACTGACAACCACCCTCTCGAATGGCTGAGCAGGCCATCCAATTCTCAACAATGCTTTTCTGATCAGTAACCACCAAATCCCCTGACTGAATAAGTAAAAGGCTGCTGTCTACAACTGGAGGTGATTGCAGATCATCCTGGAGGAGCTCAGGCAGATGTGGGCTTCTCACTGTATCACCTCAGCATGGTTGCAGGCATCTGGGCAGGCTGGGTAACTGAGAGACAACAGCAAGGACAGTGGTAGAGTGACAGTGGGAGCTGTCTGGGCCGGCTGGGTAACTGAGAGAAAACAGCAAGGACAGTGATAGAGTGACAGTGGAGCAGTCTGGGCCGGCTGGGTAACTGAGAGACAACAGCAAGGACAGTGACAGAGTGACAGTGGGAGCAGTCTGGGCTGGCTGGGTAACTGAGAGACAACAGCAAGGACAGTGATAGAGTGACAGTGGGAGCAGTCTGGGCTGGCTGGGTAACTGAGAGACAACATCAAGGACAGTGATAGAGTGACAGTGGGAGCAGCCTGGACTGGCTGGGTCACTGAGAGACAACAGCAAGGACAGTGATAGAGTGACAGTGGAGCAGTCTGGGCCTGCTGGGTAACTGAGAGACAACAGCAAGGACAGTGATAGAGTGACAGTGGGAGCAGTCTGGGCTGGCTGGGTAACTGAGAGACAACAGCAAGGACAGTGATAGAGTGACAGTGGGAGCAGCCTGGACTGGCTGGGTCACTGAGAGACAACAGCAAGGACAGTGATAGAGTGACAGTGGAGCAGTCTGGGCCTGCTGGGTAAATGAGAGACAACAGCAAGGACAGTGACAGAGTGACAGTGGGAGCAGTCTGGGCTGGCTGGGTAACTGAGAGACAACAGCAAGGACAGTGATAGAGTGACAGTGGGAGCAGTCTGGGCTGGCTGGGTAACTGAGAGACAACATCAAGGACAGTGATAGAGTGACAGTGGGAGCAGCCTGGACTGGCTGGGTCACTGAGAGACAACAGCAAGGACAGTGATAGAGTGACAGTGGGAGCAGTCTTGGCCGGCTGGGTAACTGAGAGACAACAAGGGCAGTTTCAGTACACACCCCCGTCAGGCACCCCATCTGTACACATTTTGTACTGTCAGTGGTTTGTGGTGTACTGGGTGCCCGGTGGGAGTCAGGTACATTGTGTACTCAGTGGTGTGTGGTGTGCTGGGTGCCTGATGGGGCTATGGTACATTGTGTATTGTCAGTTGTGTGCTCGGTGCCTGATGGGGTGCTTGACATTCTGTACTGTCAGTGGTGTGTGGTGTGCTGCGTGCCTGATGGGAGTGTGGTACATTCTGCACTGTCAGCGGTGTGTGGTGTGCTGGGTGCCTGATGGGGGTGGAGTACATTGTGTACTGTCAGTGGTGTGTGGTGTACTGGGTGCCTGAAGGGGGCTGTGGTACATTGTGTACTGTCAGTGGTGTGTGGTGTACTGGGTGCCAGATGGGGGTGTGGTACATTGTGTACTGTCAGTGGTGTGTGGTGTGCTGGGTGCCTGATGGGGCTGTGGTACATTGTGTTCTGTCAGTGGTGTGTGGTGTGCTGGGTGCCTGATGGAGCTGTTGTACATTGTGTACTGTCAGTAGTGTGTGGTGTGCTGGGTGCCTGATGGGGGTGTGGTACATTGTGTAATGTCACTGGTGTGTGGTGTACTGGGTGCCTGATGGGGCTGTGGTACATTCTGCACTGTCAGCGGCGTGTGGTGTACTGGGTGCCTGATGGGGGTGTGGTACATTGTGTACTGTCAGTGGTGTGCGGTGTGCTGGGTGCCTGATGGGGCTATGGTATATTACGTACTTTTCAGTGGTGTGTGGTGTGCTGTGTGCCTGATGGGTGTGTGGGAAATTGTGTAATGTCAGTGGCGTGCTGTGTGCCTGATTTGGCTGTGGTACATTCTGTACTGTCAGTGGTGTGTGGTGTGCTGTGTGCCTGATGGGGCTGTGGTACATTTCCTACTGTCAGTGGTGTGTGGTGTGCTGTGTGCCTGATGTGAGTGTGGTACAGCATGTACTGTAAGTGGTGTGTGATGTGCTGGGTGCCTGATGGGGCTGTGGTACATTGTGTACTGTCAGTGGTGTGTGGTGTGCTGGGTGCCTGATGGGGCTGTGGGACATTGTGTACTGTCAGTGGTGTGTGGTGTGCTGGGTGTCTGATGGGACTGTGGTACCCTGGGGTGTGTGGTTTGCTGTGTGAGTGATGATGCTGTGTAGATTGGGCACTGTGAAGTCTATGTGGTGTACTGGGTGACTGACTGGGCTATGGTACATTGCTGTATGTGAGGAGTATGTGGTTTCCTGGGTGCCTGATGGGGCTGTGGTACTCTGAGGGGTGTGTGGTTTGCTGGGTGACGGACTGGAATGTGAGGTATTATGTTACTATTTGGGCTCTGGGGCATTTTGTACCATTGTATTTTCGGCGGGAATTCAGCTGTTGGGAATGGGCGGAGCTGCTTCCGGATTCGAGTCTTTTCGGCGTGAATTCAGCAGTTGGGAATGGGCGGAGCTGCTTCCGGATTCCAGTCTTTTCGGAGGGAATTCAACGGTTGGGAATGGGCTGATCTGCTTCCGGATTAAAAAGCCGCCACAGGGTCTTTGGGGTTAAATTGGAAGAGTGATATCAGAGCAAAGCAGTGACCTGATTGGCTGGTAAGGAAAGTGGTGCAATTAACAGGAGCTGGGCTAAATTTAACTCTTTATGTTTTGGTAAGTATTGTGATTGTTCAGTAAAATCTTTACTCCTTTCACTTATTCACTATTTGATATTATATTTGTAATCAGCTAACGTAAAGTGTTAAAATGGCAGGAGATCCCCGACCTGTGTTGTGCTCCTCGTGCTCAATGTGGGAGTTCAGGGACGCGGCCGATGCCCGGGTCCTTAATGTGCGGGACGTGTGTCCAGCTGCAGCTCCTGTTAGACCGCATGACGGCTGTGGAGCTGCGGATGGACTCACTTTGGAGCATCGGCAATGCTGAGGAGGTTGTGGTTGGCATGTTCAGTGAGTTTGTCACATCGCATATTAGGATTGGTGAAGTAGACAGGGAATGGGTGACCAAAAGGAAGAGAAAGAGCAGGAAGGCAGTGCAGGTGTCCCCTGCGGTTATCTCCCTCCAAAACAGGTATACCGTTTTAGAAACTGTTGGGTGAGATGACCCACCAGGTGAAGGCAGTAGGAGCCTGTCTCGTGGTACCGTGGCTGGCTCTGCTGCACAGTAGGGCAGGGAAAGACTGGCAGGGTTATAGTCATAGGGAATCCAATCGTAATGGGAAGGAGACAGGCGTTTGTGGTCAAAAACGAGACTCCCGAATGGAATGCTGCCTACTGGGTGCACGGGTCATGGATGTTTCAGATCGACTGCAGGGCACACTGAATTGGGAGGGTGAACAACCAGTTCTGGTGCACATAGGCGCCAACGATATAGGTCAAAAACGGGATGTGGTCCTACAATCAGAATTTAGGGAATTCGGAGATAAGTTAAAATGTAGGACCTCAATGGTTGTAATCTCAGGATTGCTACCAGTGCCACGAGGCAGTCAGGGTAGAAATTCAAGAATAGTCAGAATGAATACGTGGCTTTAGAGATGGTGCAGGACGGAAGGGTTCAGATTTTTGGGACATTGGAACCGGTTCTTGGGGCGTTAGGACCATTGCAAATCGGATGGTCTACACCTGGGCAGGACTGGAACCAATGTCCTCAGGGTTGTTTTCATCTCCAACACTGTTGCGGAGGTTTTAACCTAATGTAGCAGGGGGATGGGAACCAGATAAGGAAGTTATAGGTCAGTAAAGAGACAGCAACTAAACCCAGTAATGTACTAGATAATAAACTCAATGTGACTAAGGGGAAGAGCAGATATGGGAGAGATGGTGAACACAAAGGGACAGGTGGTCTGGGGTACATTTTTATTTTAATGTGAGAAGTGTAAATGGTAAGGCAGATGGTAGGGGCTGGTTAAGCTCACTGGGCTAAATCGCTGGCTTTTAAAGCATACCAAGCAGGCCAGCAGCACGGTTCGATTCCCGTACCAGCCTCCCTGGATAGGCGCCGGAATGTGGCGACTAGGGGCTTTTCACAGTAACTTAATTTGAAGCCTACTCGTGACAATAAGCGATTTTCATTTTCATTTCATTTCAGATGAACTTAGGACGTTATTAGTACATGGAATATGATGTTATTGGTATTACTGAGACTTGGTTGAGGGAGGGGCAAGATTGGCAACTAAATATCTCAGGGCATAGATACTTCAGGCGGGATAGAGATGGAGGCAGAAGGGGTGGAGGAGTTGCATTACTAGTCAGAGATGATATCACAGCTGTGATTAAGGAGGGCACTATGGAGAATTCGAGCACTGAGGCAATATGGATCGAGCTAAGAAATGGGAAGGGTGCAGTAACTTTGTTGGGACTTTACTGCAGGCCTCCCAAAACCGAGCGTGAAGTCGAGGTACAAATATGTAGACAGATTATAGAAAAATGTTGGAGCAATAGGGTGGTCGTGATGGGAGATTTTAACTCCCCAACATTGAATGAGACACATGTCGTGTTGGATGCGTAGTTGGAGCAGAATTTGTAAGAAACATCCAGGAGAGTTTTTTCGAGCAGTATGTAAATAGTCCAACTCGGGATGGGGCATACTGGACCTGGTATTGAGGAATGATCCCGGCCAGGTGTTTGAAGTTTCAGTCGGTGATTACTTTGGGAATAGCGATCACAATTCCGTAAGATTCAGAATACTCATGGACAAAGACGAGAGTGGTCCTAAAGGAAGAGTGCTACATTGGGGAAAGGCAGAGTATAACTAAATTCGGCAGGAGCTAGGGAATGTGGATGGGAAGCAGCAGTTCCAGCTTAAATCCACATTTGAAATGTGAGAGTCTTTTAAGGAAAGGTTGATTAAAGTGCAGGACAGACATGTCCCTGTGAAAATGAGGGATATAAATGGCAAGATTAGGGAACCATGGATGACGGGTGGAATTGTGAGACGAGCAAAGATGAAAAAGGAAGCACACATAGGATCGAGGCAACCCAACACTGATGAAGCTTTGGAGGAATATCGGGAAAGTTGGACAAATCTCAATAGCGCAATAAAGAGGGCGAAAAGGGATCATGAAATATCTTTGACGAACAGGGTTAAGGAAAATCCCCAAGTCTTTTATACGTATATGAGGAGCAAGAGGGTATCTAGAGAAAGAATTGGCCCACTCATAGACAAAAGAGGGTATGCATGTGTGGAGCCAGAGGAAATGGGTGACATTCTTAATGAATACTTTACATCGGTATTCACCAAGGAGAGGGTCATGACAGATGTTGAGTCCGGTGATGGACGTTGAAATACTCTAGGTCAAGTCGGCATAAGGAAGGGGGATGTTTTGGGTATTCTAATAGGCATTAAGGTGGACAAGTCCCCAGTTCCGGATGGTGTTGTATATCCCAGGTCACTGAGAGAAGCGAGTAACGAAATAGCTGGGGCCTTAACAGATATCTTTGTAGCATCCATGAGCATGGGTGAGGTCCAGGAGGACTGGAGAATTGCTAATGTTGTTCCTTTGTTTAAGAAGGGTAGCAGGGATAATCCAGATAATTATAGACCTGTGAGCTTGACGTCAGTGGTAGGCAAACTGTCGGAGAAGGTACTGAGAGATAGGATCTATTCACATTTGGAAGAAAACAAGAACATAAGAACTAGGAGCAGGAGTAGTTCATACAAACGCATGCAAATGGTCATTGGATAGGCATATGGAAACTAAGGGAATAGTAGATGGGCTTTAGAGGGGTGTCACAGGTCGACACAACATCGAGGGCCATAAGGCCTTTACTGCGCTGTAATGTTCTATGTTCTATATTCTATATGGCCCTTCGAGCCTGCTCCGCCATTCAACGAGAGCATGGATGATCTTTTGTGGACTCAGCTCCGCTTTCCGGCCCGAACACCATAACCCGGAATCCGTTTGTTCTTCAAAAAACTATCTTGTCATCTTGAAAACATATAATAAAGGAGCCTCAACTGCTTCACTGGGCAAGGAATTCCATAAATTCACAACCCTTTGGGTGAAGAAGTTCCTCCTAGACTCAGTCCTAAATCTACTTCCCCTTATTTTGAGGCTATGTCCACTAGTTCTGCTGTCACCCGCCAGTGGAAAGAACCTGCCCGCATCTATCCTATCTATTCCCTTCATAACTTAATAAGTTTCTATAAGATACCCCCCCCACCCCCCGCATCATTCTAAATTCCAACGAGTACAGTCCTAGTGTACTCAACCTCTCTTCATAATCCAACCACTGCAGCTCTTGGATTAACCCAGTGAATCTCCTCTGCACACCCTCCATTGCCAGTATGTCCTTTCCCAAGTAAGGAGACCAAAACGGAATGCAATACTCCAGGTGTGGCCTCACTAACACCTTATAAAATTGCATCATAACCTCCCTAGTCTAAAAATCCATCCCTCTAGCAATGAAGGGCAACATTTCATTTGCCCTCTTAATCACTTGTTGCACCTGTGATCCAACTTTCTGTGACTCATGCAGTAGCACACCCAGGTATCACTGCACAGCAGCATGCTTTAATATTTTATCATTTAAATAATAATCCTGTTTGCTGTTATTCCTACCAAAATGGATAACCTCACATTTGTCAACATTGTATTCCAACTGCCAGACCCTAGCCCATTAACTTAACCTATCCAAATCTCTCTGCAGACTTCCAGTATCCTCTGCACTTTTCGAATTACCGCTTATCTTAGTGAAATCTGCAAACTTGGACATATTGCCCTTGGTCCCCAACTCCAAATCATCTACGTAAATTGTGAACCATTGTGGGCCCAATACGGATCCCTGAGGGACACCACTAGCTACTGATTGCCAACAAGAGAAACACCCATTACTCCCTACTCTTTGCTTTCTATCAATTAACCAATCCTCTATCCATGCTACTTCTTTACCCTTAATGCCATGCATCTTCATCTGACGCAGCAACCTTTTGTGTGGCACCTTGTCAAATGCTTTCTGGAAATCCAGATATACCACATCCATCGGCTCCCCATTATCTACTGCACTGATAATGCCCTCAAAAAATTCCACTAAATTAGTTAGGCATGACCTGCCCTTTATGAACCCATGCTGCGTCTGCCCAATAGGACAATTTATATTCAGATTCCTCGCTATTTCTTCTTTGATGATAGATTCCAGCACCTTCCCTGCTACTGACTTTAAGCTCACTGGCCTATAATTTCCTGCTCTCTGCCTACCTCCTTTTTAAACAGTGCTGTCACGTTTGCTAAATTCCAATCCACCGGAACCACACCAGAGTCCAGTGATTTTTAGTAAATTGTCACTAGTGCATTTGCAATTTCCCTAGCCATCTGTTTTAGCACTCTGGGATGCATTCCGTCAGGGCCAGACCACTTCTCCACCTTTTGCCCCATTAGCTTGCCCATCACTACCTCCTTAGTGATAACAACCCCCTGACGGTCCTCACCTGTCATTGCCTCATTTATATGGGCAGGGATAGGTATATACCGCAAGGCAATAATTATAGCTGGGGGAAAGGCAATTATGATGCTATTCGGCAAGATTTAGGATGTATAGGATGGGGAAGGAAACTGCAGGGGATGGGTACAATCGAAATGTGGAGCTTTTTCAAGGAACAGCTACTGCGTGTCCTTGATAAGCATGTACCTGTCAGGCAGGGAGGAAGTTGTTGAGCAAGGGAACCGTGTTTTCCTAAGGAAGTTGAAGCACTTGTCAAGAGAAGAAGGAAGCTTATGTTAGGATGAGACATGAAGGCTCAGTTAGGACACTTGAAAGTTACAAGTTAGACAGGAAGGACCTAAAGGGAGAGTTAAGAAGAGGGAGGAGAGGACACGAAAAGTCGTTGGCGGATATGATCAGGGAAAACCCTAAAGCTTTCTATAGGTATATCAGGAACAAAAGAATAAATAGAGTAAGATTAGGGCCAATCAAGGATAGTAGTGGAAAGTTGTGTGTGGAATCAGAGGAGATAGGGGAAGCGTTAAATGAAAATGAAAATGAAATGAAAATCGCTTATTGTCACGAGTAGGCTTCAATGAAGTTACTGTGAAAAGCACCTAGTCCCCACATTCCGGCGCCTGTCCGTGGAGGCTGGTACAGGAAATGGATATTTTTCGTCAGTGTTCACACTGGAGAAAGACAATGTTGTCGAGGAGAATACACAGGTTCAGTCGACCAGGCTAGATGGAATTGATGTTCACAAGGAGGAGGTGTTAGCAATTTTGGAAAATGTAAAAATAGTTAAGTCCCTTGGGCCAGATGAGATTTATCCTAAGATGCTCTGGGAAGTCAGGGAGGAGATTGCAGAGCCTTTATCCATGATATTTATGTCATCTTTATCGACATGAAGACTGGAGGATAGCAAATGTTGTCCCCTTGTTCAAGAAGGGGAGTAGAGACAACCCTGGTAATTATAGACCTGTGAGCCTTACTTCGGTTGTGGGTAAAATGTTGGAAAAGATTATAAGAGATAGGGTTTATAATCATCTTGAAAAGAACAAGTTGATTAGCGATAGTCAGCACGGTTTTGTGAAGGGTAGGTCATGCCTCACAAACCTTATTGAGTTTTTTTGAGAAGGTGACCAAACAGGTGGCTGAGGGTAAAGCGGTTGATGTGGTGTATATGGATTTCAGTAAGTCGTTTGATAAGGTTCCGCACGGTAGGCTATTGCAGAAAATAAGGAAGCATGGAATTGAAGGTGATTTAGCGGTTTGGATCAGTAATTGGCTAGCTGAAAGAAGACAGAAGGTGGTGGTTGATGGCAAACGTTGACCCTGGACTTCAGTTACTAGTGGTGTACAGCAAGGATCTGTTTTGGGGCCACTGCTGTTTGTCATTTTTATAAATGACTTGGAAGAGGGTGTAGAAGGATGGGTTAGTAAATTTGCAGATGACACGAAGGACAGTGGAATTGTAGATAGGGCTGATGGATGTTATAGGATACAGAGGGACATAGATAAGCTGCAGAGCTGGGTTGAGAGGTGGCAGATGGAGTTTAATGCGGAAAAGTGTGAGGTGGTTCACTTTGAAAGGAGTAACAGGAATGCAGAGCACTGGGCTAATGGCAAGATTCTTGGTAGTGTAGATGAACAGAGAGATCTTGTCATCGAGGTACATAAATCCCTGAAAGTTGCCACCCAGGTTAATAGGGCTGTTAAGAAGGCATATGGTGTGCGAGCCTTTATCAGTAGGGGGATTGAGTTTCGGAGCTACAAGGTCATGCTGCAGCTGTACATAACTCTGGTGCGGCCGCACCTGGAGTACTGCGTGCAGTTCTGGTCACCACATTATAGGGAGGATGTGGAATCTTTGGAAAGGGTTCAGAGGAGATTTACTAGGATGTTGCCTGGTATGGAGGGAAGGTCTTTGGAGGAAAGGCTCATGGACTTGAGGTTGTTTTCGTTAGAGAGGAGAAGGCTGAGAGGTGACTTCATAGAGACATATAAGATGGTCAGAGGGTTAGATAGGGTGGAGAGTGAGAGTCTCTTTCCTCGGATGATGATGACCAACACGAGGGGACATAGCTTTAAATTGAGGGGTGGTAGATATAGGACAGATGTCAGAGGCAGTTTCTTTACTCAGAGAGTAGTAGGGGTGTGGAACGCCCTGCCTGCAACAGTAGTAGACTCGCGAACTTTAAGGGCATTTAAGTGGTCACTGGGTAGACATATGAATGAAAATGGAATAGTGTAGGTCAGATAGGCTTCAGATGGTGTCACAGGTCGGCGCAACATCGAGGGCCGAAGGGCCCGTACTGCGCTGTAATGTTCAATGGTCTATATCAATGACTGGCATGTTATTTGTGTCTTCCACTGTGAAGACCGACCCAAAAAACCTGTTCAGTTCCTCAGCCATTTCCTCATCTCCCATTATTAAAACTCCCTTCTCATCCTCTAAAGGATCGATATATACCTTTGCCACTCTTTTTTGTTTTATATATTTGTCGAAACTTTTACTGTCTGTTTTTATATACTGAGGTAGTTTACTCTCATAATCTACCTTACTCTTCTTTATAGCTTTTTAAGTATCTTGCTGTTTCCCCTAAAGATTTCCCAGTCCTCTAGTCTCCAGCTAACCACTTTATATGCTTTTTCCTTCAATTTGATACTCTTCCTTATTTCCTGATGTATCCACGGTCGATTTTCCCTCTTTCTACCGTCCTTCCTGTTTGTTCGCTGAAACCTTTGCTGAGCACTGTGAGAAACCGCTTCGAAGGTTCTCAACTGTTCCTCAACTGTTCTACCGTAAAGTATTTGCTCCCAGTCTACCTTATCTAGTTCTTCTCTCATCCCATTGTACTCTCCTTTGTTTAAGCACAAAACACTAGTATTTGATTTTACCTTCTCACCCTCCATCTGTATTTTAAATTCCACCATATTGTGATCGCTCCTTCCGAGAGGATCCCTAACTATGAGATCCTGTATCTATCCTGTCTCATTACACAGGACAAGATCTAGGACCGCTTGTTCCCTCGTAGGTTCCATTACATACTGTTCTAGGAAACTATTGCGGATACATTCTATAAACTCCACCTCAAGGTTGCCTTGACCGACCAGGTTAAACCAATCGACATGTAGATTAAAATTCCCCATGATAACTGATGTACCATTTCGGCATGCATCAGTTATTTATTTGTTTATTGCCTGCCCCACCATAACGCTACTATTTGGCGGCCGATAGACTAACCCTATTAGTGACTTTTTCACCTTACTATTCCTGATTTCCACCCAAATGGATTCGACCTTAACCTCCATAGCACCGATGTCATCCCTTACTATTGCCCGGATGTCATCCTTAAATAACAGAGCTACACCACCTCCCTTACCATACACCCTGTCCTTTCGAATAGTTTGATACCCTAGGATATTTAACTCCCAGTCGTGACCATCATTTAACCATGTTTCAGTAATGGCCACTAAAGCATAGTCATTCACGATGATTTGTTCCAATCAACTCATTTACTTTATTCCGAATACTACGAGCATTCAGGTAAAGTACACTTATATTGTTTTTTTTACCTCTGTTTTGAATCTTAACATCTCCAGTTTAATTCCTTTTCGTAATATTGGGCCTATTCACTGAGCTCCCTTCAGTCACTGTACCTTGGACTGTCGTTCTTATTGATTTTTGACTTTTGCTTCTCTGCCTTACACTTACCCCCTTACTTCCTTTTGCTTCTGTCCCTGTCCAACTTCCTACATCGGTTCCCACCCCCTGCCACATTAGTTTAAACGCTCCCCAACAACTCTAGCTTACAGTGCCCCTCGGACATCGGTTCCAGTCCTCCCCAGGTGCAGACCGTCCGGATTGTCCTGATCCCACCTCCCCCAGAACCTGTTCCAATGCTCCAGGAATTTGAATCCCTCCCTCTTGCACCATCTCTCGAGCCACGCATTAATCCTATCTATCCTGACATTCGTAATCTGACTAGCTCATGGCACTGGTAGCACTCCTGAGATTACGACTTTTGAGGTCCTACTTTTTAGTTTAAATACTAACTCCCTGAATTCATATTGTAGAACATCATCCCGTTTGTTACCTATATAGTTTGTGTAATGTGCACCACGACAGCTGGCTGTTCACCCCACCCCCTCCCAGAATGTCCTGTAGCCGCCCCGAGGCATCCTTGATCCTTGCACCAGGGAGGCAACATACCATCCTGGAGTCTCGATCGCGTCCGCAGAACTTCCTGTTTATTCCCCTTACGATTGAGTCCCCGATCACTATAGCCCTGCAATTCTTCCCTCTGCCCTGCTGCGCAGCAGAGCCAGCCACGGTGCCATGGACCGTGCTGCTGTTGCCTTCCCCTGGTGAGCCATCTCCCTCAAGTATGCAAAACGGTATATCTGTTTTGCAGGCAGATGACCGCAGGGGACACCAGTACTGCCTTCCTACTCTTGCTCTGTCTTTTGGTCACCCATTTTCTATCTCCCTCAGTAACTTTCACCTGCGGTGTGACCAACTCACTAAACGTGCTATCCACGACCTCCTCAGCATCACGGATGCTCCAAAGTGAGTCCATCCGCAGCTCCAGCCAGAGCCGTCAAGCGGTCTAACAGGAGCTGCAACTGAAACACGTCTTGCACGTGCAGGAGCCAGGGACAGTGGACGTGTCCCTGAGCTCCCACATCGTACACGAGGAGCATGCATGGGTCTGGGATCTCCTGCCATGTCTTAAACCTTAGGTATACTTATACAACTACAATTTTAGAAAAAAACGCAAGAAAAATAAATAAATTAGGCAATGAAAAGAAAAACGACTTACCAGTCACTTACCAGCACCTCCTGCCCACCCAGTTTCGAATTCCCAAACTCACACTTGGTTGTGCCTCACGCTGGTTCTCTCTTCTCTAGCTCACCGGGAGAAATCACCCAGGTTCTCTCCCTGCAGATTCAAAGTTACAGGCCAGAAGAAAGAGAGATAACAAAACAGTAGAGAAAAAGCACCTACTCCCACTCTGCACCAAATTACCAAGTTCCAACTTCCCACTCTGGTTGTGCCTCACTCCGGCTGTGCCTTCTCAACTTGCGCAAAGCTTACAGAGTGCGCTTTCTGACTGTCTTTTATACAGACCTCTGCTATCCAGGGTGACTAAAACTTCCGAAACTTCAAAGAGAAAAATACAACGTGCACCTCTGTCCCCCTAAACAGGCCTCAGGTGACTGACAGATAACTGCCTCTCAGCAATTAGTGTGTGAGCAGCTTCAGCCAATCAGACACTAATCGACACACTGCGCTTTTAACTGAAAAACAGCAGAATTAGATTGACCACTTACCTTTCCTGATTACCTCACTGCACCAAGTACCTGGGAATATGATGCTTTTGGTATTACTGAGACTTGGTTGAAGGAAGGGCACAGCTGGCAACTAAATATCCCAGGGTATAGATGCTTCAGGAGGGATAGAGATGGAGGTAGAAGGGGTGGAGGAGTTGCATTACTCGTCAGAGAATATATCGCAGCTGTGATTAAGGAGGGCACAATGGAGGATTCGAGCACTGAGGCAATATGGATAGAGCTAAGAAATAGGAAGGGTGCAGTAACATTGATGGGACATTACTACCGGCCTCCCAAAAGCGAGCGTGAAGTAGACGTACAAATATGCAGACAGATTATAGAAAAATGTAGGTGCAGTGAATGGGTGGGAACAGAAGGAAGTATACCTTGGAAAATAGGAGACAGGTTTTGATAAAGGATCTGGATCGGCGCAGGCTGGGAGGGCCGAATGGCCTGTTCCTGTGCTGTAATTTTCTTTGTTCTCTTTGTTCTTTGTTCTAATAGGGTGATTGCGATGGGAGATTTTAACTTCCCCAACATTGAATGGGATTCGTGTAGTGTTGGAGGTGGACATGGGGCAGAATTTGTAAGGAGAATCCTGGAGAGTTTTTAGAGCAGTATGTAAATTGTACAACTCGGGAAGGGGCCGTACTGGACCTGGTATTGGCGAATGATCCCGGCCAGGCGGTTCAAGTATAGTTGGTGATTAATGAGTACTTTGCATCGGCATTCACCAAGGAGAGGGACATGACTGATGTTGAGCCCAGGGATGGGTCTTTAAATACTGTAGGTCATGTCGGCATAAGGAAGGGGGAGGTTTTGGGTATTTTAAAAGGCATTACGGTTGACAAGTCCCCAGGTCCGGATGGGATCTATCCCAGGTTACTGAGGGAAGCGAGGGACGAGGGATTTAACATATATTTTTGCAGCATCCTTGAGCACGCGTGAGGTCTCGGAGGGCTGGAGAATTGCTAATGTTGCCCCTTTGTTTAAGAATGGTAGCAGGGATAATGCAGGGAATTAATGAACTGTGAGCTTGACTTCAGTGGTAGGCAAACTGTTGGAGAAGATACTGAGGGTTAGGATATATTCACATTTGGAAGACAATAGACTTATCAGTGATAGGCAGCATGGTTTTGTGCAGGGAAGATGATGTCTTGTAAACCTAATAGAATTCTTTGAGAAAGTGACAAAGTTAATTGATGAGGGAAGGGCTGTAAATGTCATCCACATGGACTTCAGTAAGGCGTTTGACAAAGTTTCCCATGGCAGGTTGATGGAAATAGTGAAGCCGTATGGGGTTCAGTGTCTACTAGCTAGATGGATAAAGAACTGGCTGAGCAGAAGGAGACAGAGAGTAGTGGTCGAGGGGAGTGTCTCAAAATGGAGAAAGGTGATTAGTGGTATTCCACATGGTTCCGTGCTCGGACCACTGTTGATTGTGATATACATAGATTATCTGGACGAAGGTATAGGTGGTCTGATGAGCAAGTTTGCATATATTACTAAGATTGGTGGCGTTGTAGAAAGCGAGGAGGACTGTCAGAGAATACAGCAGAATATAGATAGATTGGAGAGTTGGGCAGAGATCTAATTCAAGAGCGGACTATATGGCCAATGGAAGAGTCCTGGGAAAATTGATGTACAGAGAGATATGTCCATTGTACACTGAAGGTGGCAACGCAGGTCGATAGAGTGGTCAAGAAGGCATACAGCATGCTTGCCTTCATTGGGCGGGGTATTGAGTACAAGAGTCGGCAGGTCATGTTACAGTTGTGTAGGACTTTGGTTCGGCCACATTTGGAATACTGCGTGCAGTTCAGGTCGCAACATTACCAGAAGGATGCGGATGCTTTGGATAGGGTGCAGAAGAGGTTCACCAGGATGTTTCCTGGTATGGAGAGTGCTAGCTATGAAGAAAGGATGAGCAGATTCGGATTGTTTTCGTTGGAAATCGGAGGTTGAGCAGGGAACCTGATTGTGGTCTACAAAATTATGAGAGGTGGACAGGCTGACAGGATGGATAGCAATAAGCTTCTTCCAAGAGTGGGAGTGTCAGTTGCAATGGGTCACGATTTCAAGGTGAGAGGGGGAAAGTTTAATGGAGATGTGCGTGGAAAGTTTTAACGCAAAGGGTGGTGGTGCCTGGAACGCGTTGAGAGTGAAGGTGGTAGAGGCGGGCACAACAGTATCAATTAAGATGTATCTGGACAGATATATGTACGGGAGAGGAATAGAGGGAAGTAGATCCATGGAAAATAGATGACAGGATTAGATAAAGGATCTGGATCGGCGCAGGCTGGGAGGGCCGGAGGGTCTATTCCTGTGCTGTTATTGTCTTTGTTCTTTGTTCTTGTCACCTCCACTAATTTCGCAATAACATAACCTCCTGAAACACATCCAAAACACCTCCACTGCATTCCCAATAACACAAACCCCAGAAACACATCATCATCACCTACACTAAATTCCCAATAACACAACCTCCAAATAAACATCCTCATCACCGCAACTAAGCTCCCAATAACACAACATCCAGAAACACACCCTCATCACCCCCAGAAATTTCCAATACCACAACTTCCAGAGGCCCATCCTCATCACATCCACTAACTTCCCCTTTCCACAACCTTCAGAAATATATCTAAATCAACTCCAATAACTCCTCAATAACACACACCAGAAACCCATCCTCATCACCACCACGAACTCCCCAAAACGCAGCCTTCAGAAACATATCTCCATCACCTCCACTAACGTCCCAATAACACAACCTTCAGAAACACTTTCGCATCTCCTCCATTAATTCCCAATAAAACAACCTTCAGAAACCAATCCTCAACACCTTCACTAAATTTGTCATAACACAGCCTCCAGAAATCCAACTTCATCACCTTCACTAACTCCCCAATAACACAACAACCAGAAACACCTCCACTTCACCTCCACTAAATCCCCAATAAGACAGCCTCCAGAAACCCATCCTCATGATCCCCACGAACTTGCAATCATACAATCTCCAGAACGCCATCCTCATCATCTCCACTAACATCCCAATAAAAAAGATTCCAGAAACACATCCACGTCACTCCCAGAATCTTCCAAATAACACAACGTCCAGAAAGACAACCATATTACCTCCACTATCTCCACAATAACACAATCTCCAGAAACCCATCCTCATCACCACCACTAACTCCCAATAACACAGCCTTCAGAAACAT
The DNA here is from genome assembly GCF_902713615.1 of Scyliorhinus canicula. Classification (NCBI taxonomy): domain Eukaryota; kingdom Metazoa; phylum Chordata; class Chondrichthyes; order Carcharhiniformes; family Scyliorhinidae; genus Scyliorhinus; species Scyliorhinus canicula. The sequence goes on from NW_024055508.1 coordinate 157,225, forward strand.
ATCTCCATCACCTCCACTAACTTCCCAATAACACAACCTTCAGAAACACATCCTCATCACCTCCACTAACGTCCCAATAACACAAACTCCAGAAACACATTCGCATCTCTTTTCTTTAATTCCCAATAAAACAACCTTCAGAAACTAATCGTCAACACCTCCACTAACTTTGTACTAACACAACCTCCAGAAACCCAATTTCATCACCTCCACTATCTCCCCAAAAACACAATCTCCAGAAACTTACCCTCATCACACCCACTAACTTCCCAATAACGCAATCTCTAGACACATCCACATTAATCCTGGTATCTTCCCAATATCGCAACGTCCAGAAACACATCAACATCACATCCACTAACTTGCCAATGACACAACCACCAGAAACCCATCGTCATCATTTCCCACTAACTTCCCAATAACACAGGATCCTGAAACATATTCGCATCACCTCCACTCACTTCCCAATAACACAAACTCAATAAATCCATCCTCATCACCACAACTAACTTACCAGTAGCACAACAACCAGTAACGCATCCACATGACCTCCACTGAAATCCCATTAACAGTTCTTCCGGAGAAACAGCCACATCACCTTCACTAACTTTCCAATAACACAACCTCCAAAAACACATCCTCCTCACGTCAACTGACTCCCCAATAACATAGCAACCAGAAACACATCTACATCGCCTCCACTAAATTCCCAATAACAGATCTTCCAGAGAAACATCGACATCACCTTCACTAAATCCCCGAAAACAGAACTGCCGGGGAAACAACCATTGCACCTCCACTAACCTCCCAATAACGCAACCTCCAGCAACACATCCACATCACCTCCACTGACTCTCCAATAACACAACAACCAGAAACACCTCCACTTCACCTCCACTAAATCCCCAAGAACACACTTCCGGAGAAACATCATCATCGCCTCCATTAACTTGCAAATAACACAGCCTGCAGAAAACCATCCTAATGACTCCCACGAACTTGCAATCATACAATCTCCAGAACATCATCCTCATCATCTCCACTAACATCCCAATGACAAAGATTCCAGAAACACATCCACGTCACTCCCACAATCTTCCCAATAGCACAACGTCCAGAAACACAACCACATTACCTCCACTATCTCCCCAATAACACAATCTTCAGAAATTCATCCTCATCACACCCACTAACTTCCCAATAACGCAATCTCCAGACACATCCACATTACTCCTGGTATCTTCCCAATATCACAACGTCCAGAAACACATCCACATCACCTCCACTAACTTCCCAATAACACAACCACCAGAAACGATCCTCAGCATTTCCCACTAACTTCCCAATAACACAACATACTGAAAACCATCCTCATCATTTCCCACTAACTTCCCAATAACACAACATCCTGAAACATATTCGCATCACCTCCACTAACTTCCCAATAGCACAAACTCCATAAATCCATCCTCATCATCACATCTAACTTCCTAGTAGCACAACAACCAGTATCACATCCACATGACCTCCACTGAAAACCGATTAACGGTACTTCCGGAGAAACAGCCACATCACTTTCACTAACTTCCCAATAACACAACCTCCAAAAACACATCCTCTTCACGTCAACTGACTCCCCAATAACATAGCAACCAGAAACACATCTACATCGCCTCCACTAAATCCCCAATAACAGACCTTCCAGAGAAACATCGACATCACCTTCACTAAATCCCCGAAAACAGAACTGCCGGGGAAACAACCATTGCACCTCCACTAACCTCCCAATAACGCAGCCACCAGCAACGCATCCACATCACCTCCACTGACTCTCCAATAACACAACCACAAGAAACACATCCTCATCACTTCCACCGACGTCCAAATAACACAACCTCCAGAAACTCATCCACATAACCTCCACTAATACCCAATAACACAATCTCCAGAGACTATTCCTCATCACCTTCTCTAACTTCCCAATAACACAACCTCCAGAAACATATCCGCATCACCTCCACAAAGTTCCCAATAACACAACGTCCAGAACCCATCCTCAAACCCTAAACAATCTCTCCCCAATAACACAAGATCCATAACCCATTCTCAACTCCTCCAGGAACATCAAAATATGACAGCCACCAGTAACCCATCCTCATAACCCTCACAAACCCCCATAAAACACAACTACTAGAAACAGATACACAGAAATTCCACTAACTTCCCAATAGCTCAACCTCCAGAAACCCATCCTCATGACCACCACGAACTTGTAATCACACAATCTCCAGAACGCCATCCTCATCATCTCCACTACAACCCAATACTACAACCTCCAGAAACCCATGGCCATCACCTCCACTAACTCCCCAATAACACAGCCTCCAGAATCCCGTCCTCATCACTCCCAATATCTTTCCAATAACACAACCTCCAAAAACAGATCCACATCACTCCCTTGACTCCCCAAAGACACAACTACCAGAAACACATGCACATCAACTCTACTTACATTACAATAATACATCATCCAGCATCCCATTCTCATCAGCCCAACTATCTCCCTAACAGGACAACCTCCAGAAACCCAACCTCATCACCCCCACTAACTTTGAAATAACACAACCTCCAGAAACCCATCCCCATCAACCCCACTAACACCCTAATAACACAATATCCAGAAACCCATCCTCAACGCCCTCGCTAACTTCCCAATAACACAACCTCCAGAAACCCATCCTCATCACCCCCACTAAAACACAAATAACACAACATCCAGAAACCCATCCTCAGCACCTCAACAAACACTTCACAAACACAACCTCCAGAAACCCATCCTCATCGCTTCCACTAACTCCCCAAAAACACAACCTCCAGAAATACATCCACATCACCTCCACTAACATCCCAATAACAAACCCTCCCGAAACCCATTCTCACCAACCCCACTAACATTCAAATAACACAACATCCAGAAACCCATCCTCATCACCCCCGCTAACGTTCCAATAAAAAACCTCCAGAAACCCATCATCATCACCTCCACTAACTCCCCAATACCACAACCTGAAGAAACCCATCCTCATCACCTCAACAAACACTTCACAAACACAACCTCCAGAAACCCATCCTCATCACCTCCAGTAACTTCCCAATAACACAGCCTCCAGAAACCCATCCTCATCACTCCCACTAACGTCCCAATAACACAACCTCCAGAAACCCATCATCATCACCCCCACTAACTCCCCAATAACACAGTCACCAAAGACCCATCTTCATCATTCCCACTAACTTTGCAAGAACACAAACTCTAGAAACACATCCACATCACCTCTAATGACTTAACAAAGACAGAAGCACCAGAAACAAAAATCCACATCACCTCAAATAACTTCACAATAAGACAACATCCAGAAGCCCATTCTCATCACGCCCACTAAACTCAAATAACATTACCTCCAGAAACACATCCTCAACACACCCACTAACTTCCCAATAACAGAACCTCCAGAAACCCATCCTCATCACACCTACTAATTTCCCATTAACACAACGTCCAGAAACAGATCCACATCACCTCCACTAACTTCCCAATAACACAACCTCCAGAAAGCATCCACATCACCCCCACTAACTTCCCAATAACACAACCGCCATAAACCCATCCTCATCACCACCACGAAGCTCCCAATAACACAACCTCCAGAAACCCATCCTCATCACCCCCAAGAACTTCCCAATAACACAATCCCCAGAAACCCATCCACAGCACCTCCACTAACTTCCCAATAACACAGCCTCCAGAAACCCTTTCCTCATCTCCCCTACTAACGTGCAGACCGCACAGACAGTGACCCAGCCGGGAATCGAACCTAGGACCCTGGAGCTGTGAAGCATTTATGCTAACCACTATGCTACCGTGCTGCCCCATCCTCATCACCTCAACAAACACTTCACAAACACAACCTCCAGAAACACATCCAAATCACCTCCACTAACTTCCCAATCACACAAGGATGGGTTCCTGGAGGTTGTGTTATTGGGACGTTAGTGGGGGTGATGTGGATGTGTTTCTGGAGGTTGTTGAACATAGAACATAGAACAGTACAGCACAGAACAGGCACTTCGGCCCTCGATGTTGTGCCGAGCAATGTTCACCCTACTCAAACCCACATATCCACCCTATACCCGTAACCCAACAACCCCCCCCCCACCTTAACGTTACTTTTTTTTAGGACACTACGGGCAATCTATCATGGCCAATCCACCTAACCCGCACATCTTTGGACTGTGGGAGCAAACCGGAGCACCCGGAGGAAACTCACGCACACACGGGGAGGACGTGCAGACTCCGCACAGACAGTGACCCAGCCGGGAATCGAACCTAGGACCCTGGAGCTGTGAAGCATTTATGCTAACCACCATGCTACCGTGCTGCCCCCATCCTCATCACCTCAACAAACACTTCACAAACACAACCTCCAGAAACACATCCAAATCACCTCCACTAACTTCCCAATAACACAAGGATGGGTTCCTGGAGGTTGTGTTATTGGGCCCATCCTCATCAGCCCCACTAACCCACTAATAACACAACCTCCAGGAACACATCCGCATCACACCCACTAAAATCCCAATAACACGATCTCCAGAGATTCATCCTCATTACTCCCATTATCTTCCCACTAACACAACAGAAACATCCACATCACCTCCACTGACACCCCAAAGCCACACTCAGCAGAAACACATCCACATAACCTCTACTAACGTCACAATAAGAAACCATCCAGAAACCCATCCTCATCACCCCCGCAAAATTACCAATAACACAACCTCCAGAAACGAATCCTCATCATCTACCCTAACTTGCCAATAAAACAAACTCCAGAAACACTTCCTCATCACCCTCACTAACTTCCCAAGAGCACAACCTCCAGAAATCAATCCTAATCGCCTCAACTAACTCCCGAAAGTCTATAACCTACAGAAACACATCCACATCACCTGCACTATCGCCCCAAAAACAAAACCTCCAGAAACACATCAACATGACCTCTCCTAACGGCCCAATTACAAAACCTCCAGAAACACATCCACATCACCTCAACTAACTTCACAATAATACACGATCCAGCAACCCATCCTCATCAGCCCCAGTATCTCCCTTACAGCACAACCTCCAGAAACCAATCCTCATTACCTCCATTGACTTTCAAATAACACAACCTCCAGAAACCCATCCTCCGCACACACACTAACTTCCCTAGAACACAATCTGCAGAGACCCATTCTCCAGCGCGGGCTGCACGGTAGCATTGTGGATACCACAATCGCTTCACAGCTCCAGTGTCCCAGGTTCGATTCCCGGCTTGGGTCACTGTCTGTGCGGAGTCTGCACATCCACCCCGTGTGTCCGTGGGTTTCCTCCGGGCGCTCCCGTTTCCTCCCACAGTCCAATGATGTGCAGGTTTCGTGAATTGGCCGTGATAAATTACCCTTAGTGTCCAAAATTGCCCTTAGTGTTGGGTGGAGTTACTGGGTTATGGGGATTGGGGGAGGTGTGAACATTGGGTAGAGTGCTCTTTCCAGGAGCCAATGCAGACTTGATGGGCCGAATGGCCTCCTTCTGCATTTTAAATTATATCATCTATGATTGTCATCACATAGAATCTTCCCAATAACACCACCACCAGAATAAAAAGAACATCACCTCCACTGACAACCCAAAGAGACAACCACCAGAAACAGATCCACATAACCTCTACTAACGTCACAATAAGAAACTATCAAGGAACACATCTTCATCACCCCCACTAACTTCCCAATAACACAACCTCCTCATCAACAGCACTAAAATCAACAGCCAAAACCTGCAGAAGCCCAACCTTATCACATTCACTAACTTCCCAAAAACACAACCTCCAGAAACCCATCCTCATCGCTTCCACTAATTCCCCAATAACAAAACCTCCAAAAACATACCCTTAACACCTCCACTAACCTGACAATACCGCACCCTCCAGAAACATATCCACAGCACCTGCGCTAACTTGCCAATAACAAAACCTCCAGAAACCTATCCTCATCACATCCACTAAGTTCCGAATAAAACAACCTCCAGAATGCATCCACAGCACCCCCACTAACTTCCCAAAAACACTACCTCCATAAACCCTTCCTCATCACCTCCACAATCTCCCCAATAAAACAACCGCCAGAAACCCATCCTCATCGCCTCCACTAACTCCCCAATAACACAGCCTCCAGAAACACTTCCTGATCAACTCCACTAAATTCTCAATAACACAACCTCCAGAATCCCATCCTCATCACTCCCAATATATTCTCAATAACACAATCTCCAAAAACACATGCTCATCAAACTCACTAACATCACAATATCACAATCTCCAGAGATTCATCCTCATCACTCCCATTAACTTCCCAATAACACAGCAGAAACACATCCACATAGCCTCTACTAACTTCACAATAAGAAACCATCCAGAAACGCATGCTCATCATCCCCACTCTCTCCCTGATAACGCAACCACCAGAAACCCATCCACATCAACCCACCTAACTTCCCAATAACACAACGTCCAGAAATCGATCCTCATCACCTTAAAATCACCCCAAAAATGCAACCTCCAGAAACCAATCCTCATCGCCTCAACTAACTCCCCAAAACCACAACCTCCAGACACACATCCACATCACCTCCACTAACGTCCCAATAACATAACCTCCAGAAACACATCCACATCACCTCTGCTAAAGTCCCAATAACAAAATTTCCAGAAACACATCCACATAACCTCTACTAACCACAATAATACACCATCCGGCAACACATCCTCATCAGCCCCACTATCTCCCTAACAGCACAACCTCCAGAACCCCATCCTCATCACCTCCAGTAACTTTCAAATAACACAACCTCCAGAAACGCATCCTCCTCACACCCACTAACTTCCCAAGGACACAATCTCCATAGACCAATTCTCATCACATCGACTCTTCCCAATAACACCACAACCAGAATCAAAACCACATCACCTCCTTTGGCACCCCAAAGATCCAACCACCAGAAACAGATCCACATAACCTCTACTAACTTCATAATAAGAAATCATTCAGGAACGCATCTTCATCACCCCCACTAACACCCTAATAACACAACATCAAGAAAACCATCCTCATCGCCCCAGCTAACTTCCCAATAACACAACTTTAGAAAGCCATCATCATCACCCCCCTAACACATTAATGACACAATCTCCAGAAACCAATCCACATCATCTCCACTAACGTCCCAATAACAAAACCTCATGAAAACATCCTCAACATATCCACGAAGTTCCCAATAACACAACCTCCAGAAACACACCCACATAACCTCCATTGACACCCCGCAGTCAAAACCACCAGAAACACATCTATATAACCTCTGCTAACTTCACAATAAGAAACAATCCAGGAACACATCTTCATCACCCCCACTAACACCCAAATAATACAACCTCCAGAAAACCATCCTCATCGCCCGCACTAACATACTAATAACAAACCATCAAGAAACACATTCTCAACGCCCCCGCTAACTTCCCAATAACACAACTTCAGAAAGCCATCATCATCACCCTCACTAACTTCCCAATAACACAACCTCCAAAAACCAAACCACATCATATCCACTAACTTCCCAATAACACAAACTCCAGAAACACATCCACATCACCCCCATTGACACCCCGCAGTCAAAACCACCAGAATCACATCTATATAACCTCTACGAACTTCACAATAAGAAACCATCTAGAAAGAAAATCCTCATTACCCCCACTAACGTCACAATAACAAAACCTCCAGAAACCCATCCTCATTATCCTCACTAACCTCCCAATAACACAACCTCCAGAAAACCATCCTAAACGCCTCCACTAACTCTCGAATAACACAACCTCCAGAAACACATCCTCAACACCACCACAAACTCACCAATAATACAACCTCCAGAATCCAATCATCATCACCCCCACTATCTTCCCAAGAACACAACCTCCAGAAACAAATCCACATCACTCCACTAACTCCCCAAAGACCAAAGACGCAACCACCAAAAATACATGCTCATCACCTCCACTAACTTTCCAAAAACACAACGTCCAGAAACCCATCTTCATCAGCTCTACAATCTCCCCAACAACACAACCTCCACAAAACTATCCTCATCGCCTCCACTAACACCCCAATAACACAACCTCCAGAAACAAATCCACATTACTTCCACTAACTACCCAATAACACAACCTCAAGAAACACATCCACATCACTTCTACTGACATCCCAATAACACAACGTCCACATCACAGCCACTAATTTCCCAATAACACCATCTCCAGAGACCCATCCTCATCACTCCCACTATCGTCCCAATAACACAACCTCCATAAATATATCCACATTAAGTCCAATACCTTCACAATAACAAAACCTCCTGAAACCCGTCCTCATCACCTCCACTACCTTGACAATACCACACCCTCCAGAAACCCATCCTAATCACCTCCACGAACCTCCCAATATCACTACCTCTACAAAACCATCCTTATCGCCTCCAGTAACTCCCCAATAACACATACTCCAGACATCCATCCTCATCACCTCCACGAACTTCCCAATAACACAACCTTCACAAAGCAATCCTCATCGCCACCACTAGGTTTCCAATAACATAACCTCCAGAAACCCATCTTCATCACCTCCACTAACCTCCCAGTACCAAAACCTCCAGAAGCCCATCTTCATAACCTCCACTACAATAACAAAACCTCCAGAAACCCATCCTCATTACCCCAACAAGCTTGCAAAAATTACATTCTCCAGAAACCCATCCTCATCACCTCCACCATCTCCCTAATAACACAACCTCCAGAAATCCATCGAAATCAACTAACATCGTAAAAACAAACCTCCAGAAAGCCAGCAGCTACACCTCCACTACCTTCTCAATAACACAACCTCCAGAAAACCATCCTCATCACACCCACAATCTCACCAATAATACAACCTCCATAAACCTATCGACAACGCAGCCACTAACTGCCCAATAACACAACCTCCAGAGACCCATCCTCATCACTCCTACTATAATCCGAATAACACAGCCACCAGAAACACATCCACATCACCCCCACTGACACCCGAAATACAAAACCAATTGAAACACATCCACATTATCTCTACTAACTTCACAATAAGAAACAATCCAGAAACACATCCTCGTCAACCCCACTAACTCCCTAATGACACAACCTGCTGAAACCAATCCTCAACGCCCCTACTAATTTCCCAGTAACAAACCTTCCAGACATCCATCCCCATCGCCCACACGAATTTCCCAGTAACAAACCTTCCAGAAACCCATCCTCATCACCTCCACTAACTTCCCAATAACACAGCCTATAGAAACCTATCCTCATCACCCCCACTAACTTCGCAATAACAAAAACTCCAGAAACCCATCCTCATCACGTCCACTAACTTCCCAATAACACAACCTCCACAAACCCAGCCTCATCGCCACCACTAACTTCCCAATAACACAACCTACAGAAAGCCACCCTTACCACCTCCATTAAATTCCCAGCAACACAACATCCAGGAACACATCCAAAGCACGTCCACTATGTTCCCAATAAAACATCCTCCCGAAAACTACCCTCATCGCCTCCACTAACTCCCCAATAACAAAACCTCCAGAAACACATCCACAGCACCTCCAATACCTTCCCAATAACAAAACTTCATAAAACACGGCCTCATCACCTCCACTATCTTCCCAATAACACAACCTCCAGAAACCCATCCTCATCACCTCCAGTAACTTCCCAGTACCACAACCTCCAGAAATCCATCCTCATCACCTCCACTAACTTTCAAATAACTCAACCTCCAGGAACCCATCCTCACCACTCCCAGTACCTTCCCAAGAACAAAAAAGCCATAAACCCATCCTCATCGCCTCCACTATCGTCCCAATAACACAAACTCCAGAAACACATCCACATCACCTCCATTAACTTCCGAATAAAAAATCGTCCAGAAACCCATCCTCATCACATCTAATAACTTCCGAATAACACAACCTCCAGAAACACATCTTCATCACCTCCACAAACTTCCCAAAACCACAACATCCAGAAAGCCATCCTCATCACCTCCACTAACTACTCAATAACACAACCTCCAGAAAGCCACCCTTACGCCGTCCACTAAATGCGCAACAACACATCCTCCAGAAACACATCCAAAGCACCTCCACTAACTTCCCAATAACTAAACCTCGAGAAAAACATATCCTCAACACCGCCAGTTACTCACGAATAACACTCCGTCCAAAAATATGTCCTCATCTCCCCCACTAACTCCCTAATAAAACAACCTCCAGAAACACTTCTTCATCACCTCCACAATCTCACTAATAACACAGCCTCCAGAAACCCACCCTCATCACCTCCACTAAGTTCCCAATAACACCACCTCGACAAAAACATCTTCAACACCTCCACTAACTCACCAATAACACTACCTCCAAAAACACATCCTCATCACCTCCACTAACTTTCCAATAACACAACCTGCTGAAACCCATTATCAACGCCCCGACTAACTTCCCAATACCAAAACTTCCAGACATACATCCTCATCGCAACCACGAACTTGCAATGACACATCCTCCAGTAACCCATCCTCATCATTTCCACTAACTTCCCAATAACACAACTCCAGAAACCCATCTTCATAACCGCCACTAACTTCCCAACAAATAAACCTCCAGAAACCCATCTTTATAACCTCCACTAACTTCCCAATAACACAAAATCCAGAAACACATCCTCATCAAACCCACTAACTGCCCAATAACACAACCTCCAGATGCACATCCACATAATCTCCACTGACACCTCAAATACACAACCGCCAGAAACACATCATCATCTCTACTAACTTAACAATAAGAAACCATCCAGAAGCACTTCCTAAACACCCCCACTAACGCCCTCATAACACATCCATCCAGACACGTCCTCATCACCTGCACTAACTTCCCAATAACACAAGGTCCAGAAACCCATCCTCTTCACCTCCACTAATTCCCCAATAGCACAACCTCCAGAAAAAAACATCCAGATCAACTTCCACTAACTCTCCGATAAAACAACCTCAAGAAACCAATCCTCATCACCTCCACTAACTTCCCAATAACACAGCCTCCAGAAACATATCCACAGGATTCCCACCAAATTCCCAACAACATAACCTTCCGAAACACATCCACAGCACATCGACTAAATTCCCAGTAACACAACCCCCAGAAACACATCCGCATAACCTTCACTATCTTTCCAATAACAAAACCTCCATCGTCATCACCTCCACTAACTTCCCAATAACACAGCCTTCAGAATACCAACCACATCACATCCAATAACTTCCCAATAACACAACCTCCAGAATACCAACCTCATAATATCCAATAACTTCCCAATAACACAAACGCGAGAAACCCATCATCATCGCCCCAATTAACGTCCCAATAAGAAAACCTCCAGCAACCCATCCAAATCGTCTCCTCTAATGTCCCAATAATACAACCACCTGAAACATACCCAAAGCATCGCCACTAACTCCCCAATAACACAACAGCCAGAAACACATCCACAGAAACCCCACAAGCTTCACAATAAAACAACCTCGAAAAACACATCCTCAACACCTCCACTAACTCAGCGATATTACTACCTCCAGAACATATCTTTGTTTGCACTGAGTGCTGAGCTTGTGGCATTTGAGTGCTACAGTGAGAGTTTGGTGACTGAGGGAGTAAAAGGGTTATTTAAAGTCTAGTATTTCTTTTATTTAGTTAAATAACTTAAAAGTTGCTGTTTGGTCTATAAGAAGGTGAATTTTGAATCAGCTTTAAACAAGGTTCTACTTGGACTTACTTGCAGCTGGAGCTTGTTAATTAGTTAATTGCATTAGGCCAGTTTTTAGAAGCTAGAGTCACAGTATAAATAGGGGCTAGATACAGTGCAGACTTTGTTTGCACTGAGTGCTGAGCTTGTGGCATTTGAGTGCTACAGTGAGAGTTTGGTGACTGAGGGAGTAAAAGGGTTATTTAAAGTCTAGTATTTCTTTTATTTAGTTAAATAACTTAAAAGTTGCTGTTTGGTCTATAAGAAGGTGAATTTTGAATCAGCTTTAAACAAGGTTCTACTTGGACTTACTTGCAGCTGGAGCTTGTTAATTAGTTAATTGCATTAGGCCAGTTTTTAGAAGCTAGAGTCACAGTATAAATAGGGGCTAGATACAGTGCAGACTTTGTTTGCACTGAGTGCTGAGCTTGTGGCATTTGAGTGCTACAGTGAGAGTTTGGTGACTGAGGGAGTTAGGTGAGGAGGGAGTAAGGTACTCCTTTCATTTAATTTCCTATATTTATCAAAGAGAGTGAAGGGAACCAGGAGTTTAGAGTACAGCTGACTGGGAGCAGAGTCGGAGGGCGGAGGTCCAGTTGGTCCACAGGGCAGCTAATTCTGTAAAGTAAGAGGGGATGGAGGCTAGGGCAGTTGCATGCTCCTCCTGTAGGATGTGGGTGGTGAGGGATATCACTGGTGTCCCCGCTGACTATACCTGCGGGAAGTGCACCCAACTCCAGCTCCTCAGAGACCGTGTTAAGGTACTGGAGCTGGAGCTGGATGAACTTCGGATCATCCGGGAGGCAGAGGGGGTCATAGAGAAGAGTTACAGGGAGGTAGCCACACCAAAGGTACTGGACAAGAGTAGCTGGGTTACAGTCAGGGGAAAGAAAACTAACAGGCAGACAGTGCAGGGATCCCTCGTGGCCATTCCCCTTCAAAACAAGTATACCGTTTTGGATGCTGTTGGGGGGGATGACCTACCGGGGGAAGGCCCCAGCGGCCAGGTCTCTGGCACTGAGTCTGGCTCTGGGGCTCAGAAGGGAAGGGGGGAGCATAGAAAAGCAATAGTAATAGGAGATTCAATGGTTAGGGGAATAGATAGGAGATTCTGTGGTCGCGAGCGAGACTCCCGAAAGGTATGTTGCCTCCCGGGTGCCAGGGCCAGGGATGTCTCTGATCGTGTCTTCAGGATCCTGAAGGGGGAGGGTGAGCAGCCAGAAGTCGTGGTGCACATTGGTACCAACGATGTAGGTAGGAAAAAGGGTGTGGAGGTAATAAACAAGTTTAGGGAGTTAGGCTGGAAGTTAAGGGCCAGGACAGACAGAGTTGTCATCTCTGGTTTGTTGCCGGTGCCACGTGATAGCGAGGCTAGGAATAGGGAGAGAGTGCAGTTGAACACGTGGCTGCAGGAATGGTGTAGGAGGGAGGGCTTCAGGTATTTGGATAATTGGAGCGCATTCTGGGGAAGGTGGGACCTGTACAAGCAGGACGGGTTGCATCTGAACCAGAGGGGCACCAATATCCTGGGGGGGAGGTTTTCTAGTACTCTTCGGGAGGGTTTAAACTAATTTGGCAGGGGAATGGGAACCGGATCTGTAGTCCAGCAACTAAGGTAGACGATAGTCAGGACGCCAAAGCACGTAGTGATGCAGTGGGGAAGGTAACAATGACAAAGGAGAGTACTTGCAGGCAAGGAGATGGGTTGAAGTGTGTATACTTTAATGCAAGAAGCATCAGGAATAAGGTGGGTGAACTTAATGCATGGATCGGTACTTGGGACTACGATGTGGTGGCCATCACGGAAACCTGGATAGAAGAGGGGCAGAAATGGTTGTTGGAGGTCCCTGGTTATAGATGTTTCAACAAGATTAGGGAGGATGGTAAAAGAGGTGGGGGGGTGGCATTGTTAATTAGAGATAGTATAACAGCTGCAGAAAGGCAGTTCGAGGGGGATCTGCCTACTGAGGTAATATGGGTTGAAGTTAGAAATAGGAAAGGAGCAGTCACCTTGTTGGGAGTGTTCTATAGGCCCCCCAATAGCAGCAGAGATGTGGAGGAACAGATTGGGAAACAGATTCTGGAAAGGTGCAGAAGTCACAGGGTAGTAGTCATGGGCGACTTCAACTTCCCAAACATTGAGTGGAAACTCTTTAGATCAAATAGTTTGGATGGGGTAGTGTTTGTGCAGTGTGTCCAGGAAGCTTTTCTAACACAGTATGTAGATTGTCCGACCAGAGGGGAGGCCATATTGGATTTAGTACTTGGTAATGAACCAGGGCAGGTGATAGATTTGTTAGTGGGGGAGCATTTTGGAGGTAGTGACCACAATTCTCTGACTTTCACTTTAGTAATGGAGAGGGATAGGTGCGAGCAACAGGGCAAGGTTTATAATTGGGGGAAGGGTAAATACAATGCTGTCAGACAAGAATTGAAGTGCAGAAGTTGGGAACATAGGCTGTCAGGGAAGGACACAAGTGAAATGTGGAACTTGTTCAAGGATCAGGTACTGCGTGTCTTTGATATGTATGTCCCTGTCAGGCAGGGAAGAGATGGTCGAGTGAGGGAACCATGGTTGACAAGAGAGGTTGAATGTCTTGTTAAGAGGAAGAAGGAGACTTATGTAAGGCTGAAGAAACAAGGTTCAGACAGTGCGCTGGAGGGATACAAGATAGCCAGGAGGGAACTGAAGAAAGGGATTAGGAGAGCTAAGAGAGGGCATGAAAAATCTTTGGCGGGTAGGATCAAGGAAAACCCCAAGGCCTTTTACACATACGTGAGAAATATGAGAATGACTAGAGTGAGAGTAGGTCCGATTAAGGACAGTAGCGGGAGATTGTGTATTGAGTCTGAAGAGATAGGAGAGGCCTTGAACAAGTATTTTTCTTCAGTATTTACAAATGAGAGGGGCCATATTGTTGGAGAGGACAGCGTGAAGCAGACTGATAAGCTTGAGGAGATACTTGTCAGGAAGGAAGATGTGTTGCGCGTTTTGAAAAACTTGAGGATAGACAAGTCCCCCGGGCCTGACGGGATATATCCAAGGATTCTCTGGGAAGCAAGAAATGAAATTGCAGAGCCGTTGGCAATGATCTTTTCGTCCTCGCTGTCAACAGGGGTGGTACCAGAGGATTGGAGAGTGGCGAATGTCGTGCCCCTGTTCAAAAAAGGGAATAGGGATAACCCTGGGAATTACAGGCCAGTTAGTCTTACTTCGGTGGTAGGCAAAGTAATGGAAAGGGTACTGAGGGATAGGATTTCTGAGCATCTGGAAAGGCATTGCTTGATTAGGGATAGTCAGCACGGATTTGTGAGGGGTAGGTCTTGCCTTACAAGTCTTATTGAATTCTTTGAGGAGGTGACCAAGCATGTGGATGAAGGTAAAGCAGTGGATGTAGTGTACATGGATTTTAGTAAGGCATTTGATAAGGTTCCCCATGGTAGGCTTATGCAGAAAGTAAGGAGGCATGGGATAGTGGGAAATTTGGCCAGTTGGATAACAAACTGGCTAACCGATAGAAGACAGAGAGTTGTGGTGGATGGCAAATATTCAGCCTGGAGCCCAGTTATCAGTGGCGTACCGCAGGGATCAGTTCTGGGTCCTCTGCTGTTTGTGATTTTCATTAACGACTTGGATGAGGGAGTTGAAGGGTGGGTCAGTAAATTTGCAGATGATACGAAGATTGGTGGAGTTGTGGATAGTGAGGAGGGCTGTTGTCGGCTTCAAAGAGACATAGATAGAATGCAGAGCTGGGCTGAGAAGTGGCAGATGGAGTTTAACCCTGACAAGTGTGAGGTTGTCCATTTTGGAAGGACAAATCTGAATGCGGAATACAGGGTTAATGGTAGGGTTCTTGGCAATGTGGAGGAGCAGAGAGATCTTGGGGTCTATGTTCATTGTTCTTTGAAAGTTGCCACTCAAGTGGATAGAGCTGTGAAGAAGGCCTATGGTGTGCTAGCGTTCATTAGCAGAGGGATTGAATTTAAGAGCCGTGAGGTGATGATGCAGCTGTACAAAACCTTGGTCAGGCCACATTTGGAGTACTGTGTGCAGTTCTGGTCACCTCATTTTAGGAAGGATGTGGAAGCTTTGGAAAAGGTGCAAAGGAGATTTACCAGGATGTTGCCTGGAATGGAGAGTAGGTCATACGAGGAAAGATTGAGGGTGTTAGGCCTTTTCTCATTAGAACGGAGAAGGATGAGGGGCGACTTGATAGAGGTTTATAAGATGATCAGGGGAATAGATAGAGTAGACAGTCAGAGACTTTTTCCCCGGGTGGAACACACCATTACAAGGGGACATAAATTTAAGATAAATGGTGGAAGATATAGAGGGGATGTCAGAGGTAGGTTCTTTACCCAGAGAGTAGTGGGGGCATGGAATGCACTGCCTGTGGTAGTAGTTGAGTCGGAAAATTTATGGACCTTCAAGCGGCTATTGGATAGGTACTTGGATTAGGGTAGAATAAGGGAGTGTAGGTTAACTTCTTAAGGGCAGCACGGTAGCATTGTGGATAGCACAATTGCTTCACAGCTCCAGGGTCCCAAGTTCGATTTCGACTTGGGTCACTGTCTGTGTGGAGTCTGCACATCCTCCCCGTGACTGCGTGGGTTTCCTCCGGGTACTCCGGTTTCCTCCCACAGTCCAAAGATGTGCAGGTTGGGTGGATTGGCCATGACAAATTGTCCAAAATTCTATGATTAACCTAGGACAAAAGTTCGGCGCAACATCGTGGGCCGAAGGGCCTGTTCTGTGCTGTATTTCTCTATCTATCATATCCACATCACCTCCACTAACTCCCTAATAATAGAACCTCCAGAAATTCATCGATATCACCTTCACTAACTTCGCAAAAACTCAACATCCATAATTCCAGCCAAAGCACATTTTCTACCTTCCCAAATTACAATCTCGTGAAACACACCCACATGTCATCCACAGTCTCCAAAATAACACAACTTCCAGAAACACATTCTCATCATCCCCACTAAATTCCCAAGAAAACAACCTCCAGAAACCCATCCACACCACCTCCACTAACTTTCCAATAACACAACCTGCTGTAACCCATCGTAATCACCCCCACCACCATCCCAATAACACAACCTCCAGAAACCCATCCTCACCACACCCACTAACTGTACAATAACACTACCTCCAGACATCACCTCCACTGACATCTCAAATACACAACCACCAGAAACACACCATCATGTCTACTAACTTCACAATAAGAAGCCATACAGCTTCTTATTGTGTAACCTCATCACCTGCATTAACTTCCCAATAACACAACCTCCAGAAACCCATCCTCATCACCTCCACTAACTTCCCAACAACACAACTTCCAGAAACCCATCCTCATCACCTCCGCTAACTTCCCAATAACACCGCCTCCAGAAACCCATCCTCATCACCCCCACTAACGTCCAAATAACATAACCACCAGAATCCCATCCTCATCACCCCCACCATCTTCCCAACAACACAACCTCCAGAAATCCATCCTCATCACCACCACTAACTTCCCAATAACACAACCTCCAGAAACCCACCTCATCACATTCCACTAACTGCCCAATAACACAACATGATGAAACCCATCCTCATCACCCCCACCATATTGCCAACAATTCAATCTCCAGAAACCCATCCTCACCATACCCATTAACTGTCCAGTAACACTTCCTCCAGACACACATCCACATCACCTCCACTGACACCTCAAAGACACAACCACCAGAAACACATCATCATCTCTACTAACTTCACAATAAGGCACTATACAGCTTCTTATTGTTTATCCTCATCGCCTGCGTTAACTGCCCAATAACACAACCTGCAGAAACCCATCCTCATCACCTTCCACTAACTTCCCAACAAAACAACCTCCAGAACCCCATCCTCATATACTCCACTAACTTCCCAATAACACAACCACCAGAAACCCATCCTCATCAACCCCACCATCTTCCCAACAGCACAACCTCCAGAAAACCATCCTCATCACCCCCACTAACAACCCAATAACACAACCTCCAGAAACCCATCCTCATCACCCCCACTAACTTCCCAATAACACTACCTCCAGAAACACATCCACATTACCTGCACAGACACCTCAAAGACACAACCACCAGAAACACGTCATCATCTTTACTAACTTCACAATAAGAAACCATCTAGAAACTCATCCTCATCACCCCCACTAACTTCCCAATAACACAACCTCCAGAAACCCATCCTCATCACCTGCACTAAATTTCCATCAACACAACTCCAGAAGACCGTCCGCGTCACATTCCACTAACTCCCCAATAACACAACCTCCAGAAACCCATCCAAATCACCTTCACTAACTCACCAATAACACAACCTCCAGAAACCCATCCTCATCACCCCCACCATCTTCCCAATAACAGAAACTCCAGAAACCCATCCTCATCTCACCCACTAACGTCCCAATAACACAACATGCTGAAAGACATCCTCATCACCCCCACCATCTTTCCAATAACACAATCTCCAGAAATCCATCCTCATCTCACCCACTAACTTCCCAGCAACACAACCTCCAGAAAGCCATCCTCTATCACCTTCCACTAACTCCCCAATAACACAACCTCCAGAAACCCATTCACATCACCTTCACTAACTCACCAATAACACAACATCCAGAAACCCATCCTCATCACCCCCAACATCTTCCCAATAACTCAACCTCCAGAAACCCATCCTCATCACACTCACTAACTGTCCAATAACACTACCTCCAGAAACACATCCACATTACTTCCACTGACACATCTTGATCTTTACTAACTCCACAATAAGAAACCAGCTAGTAACGCATCCTCATCACCTCCACTAACCCCCCAATAACACAATCTCCAGAAACCCATCCTCATATACTCAACTAACTTCCCAATAACACAGCCTCCAGAAACCCACCCTCATCACCCCCACTAACTTCCAAATAACACAACCTCCTGAAACCCATCCTTATCACCCCCACCATCTTCCCAATAACAGAACCTCCAGAAACCCATCCTCATCACCCCCACTAACGTCCCAATAACACAACCTCCTGAAACCCATCCTCATCACCCCCACCATCTTCCCAATAACACAATCTCCAGAAACCCATCCTCATCTCACCCACTAACTTCCCAATAACACAAACTGCTGAAACACATCCTCATCACCCCCACCATCTTCCCAATAACTCAACCTCCAGAACCCCATCCTCATCACACCCACTAACTGTCCAATAACACTACCTCCAGAACCTTCAGAAGACCATCCTCATCACCCCCACTAACTTCCCGATAACGCAACCTCAAGAAACCAATCCTCATCATCTCCACTAACTTCCCAATAACAAACCCCATGAAAACCATCCTCGTCACCTCCACTAACTTCCCAGCAACGCAACCTACAGAAACCCATCATCATCGCCTCTATTAAGTCCCCAATAATACAACCGCCAGAAACACGTCCTCAACACCTCCACTAACTGCCTCATAACACAACCTAATGAAATTCATCAAAATCAACTCCACTAACATCGCAAAACCATAACCTCCAGAAAACCAGCCACAGCTCCTCCTCTACATTCCCAAAATTGCAATCTCCAGAAACACATCCACTTTACCTGCACGATCTCCACAATAACACAACTTCCAGAAACCCATCCACATCACTCCCACTAGCTTAACAAAAACACGACTTCCAACCCACCCTCATCACCTCGACTATATTCCCAACAACACAACCTCCAGAAACACATCCACAGCACCTCCACTAACCTGCCAATAACAACAGCTCCAGAAACGCATCCTCATCACACCCACTAATGTTCCATTAACACAAACTCGTGGATGTCATCCTCATCACCTCCACTAACGTTGCAATGACAAGTCCTCTTGTAACACATCTAAAGCACCTCCACTACCTTCCCAACAACACAACCTCCACATGACCATCCACATCACCTCCACTAACATCCGAATAACACAACCTTCAGGAACATATCTACATCACCTTGCCTAAATCCGCAATTACACAACCTCCAGAAACACATCTTCACGAACTGTACACAGTTACGAACAACGACGAAACAGAACACCCGGAGGCCTTGTTCATCGTGGCCAGAGACTTCAACAAATCCAACGTCCACGAAAATTCCACCAGCATATCTCCTGTCCCACCAGTGTGAAACCACTCTTGACCACTGCTATTCAATAATCAAAGGCACCTACCGTTCCATCCCCCGATCACACTTTGGGAAACCAGACCATAAGGCGGTGAGCTTTCTCCTGGCTTACAAGCAGAAATTAAAGTGGAAGAATCCAGCTAAGAAGGTCGTGCAGTGCTGGTCCGAGGAGACAGAAGAGCCCTTATGTGACTGCTTAGAGAGAGTGGACTGGTCCAAATTTAAGAACACAGCGACTAACTTAAATGCGTATGCCACCACCGTCACAGACTTCATCAGCAAATGTGTGGACAACTGCGTGCCAAAGAAAGCAGTACGTAGGTTCCCCAACCGGAAACCATGGCTCAATCGCGAGATTGACTCCTTACTGAAGGACAGATCTGAGGCATTCAAGGCAGACGACCCTGACCTATACAAGAAATCCAGATACGACCTCTGCAAAGCCACCCGAGACACCAAGAGAGAATATCAAACCAAGCTTGAGTCACAGACAGAATCTCGGCGGTTGTGGCAAGGACTAAACAACATAACAGGCTACAAAGCGAAGCCGAGCAGTATCTCTGGCAGCAGCGCACCCCTCCCCAATAAATTTAATGCATTCCATGCTCGCTTCGAGCACGTAACCAGCATTCCGCTGTCGAGTGCCCCAGCAGCCCATAATTCACCCATACCCTGTATCACAGTTTCCGAAGTCAGATCGGCCTTCCTGAAAGTGAACCCGCGGAACTCGACGTGCACGAACGGGATCCTTGTTCGTGCACTCAGAGCCTGCGCGGACCAGCTGGCAGAGGTATTCACAGATCTTTAACCTGTCCCTACTCCACTCCGAGGTCCCCACCTGCTTCAAGAAGACCACCATCGTACCGGTACCAAAGAAGTACCAGGCAACGTGCCTCAATGACTTCCGCCCGGTGGCCCTGACTTCAGTCGTAACAAAGTACTTTGAGAGGTTGATCATGAAGCGCATCACCTCCATACTCCCAGAACACCTTGATCCACTGTAATTTGCATACCATTGCAACCGGTCCACATCAGACGCCATTTCCCTGGCCCTACACTCATCCCTGGAGCATCTCGATAACAAGGACTCCTACATCAGACTCCTATTTATTGACTACAGCTTCGCCTTCAGCACCATAATCCCAGCCAAGCTCATATCAAAGCTCCAAAACCTAGGACTTGGCTCTCCACTCTGCAACTGGATCTTCGATTTTATGACCAACAGACCACAATCAGTAAGAATGAACACCAACACCTCCTTCACAATAGTCCTCAATACCGGGGCCCTGCAAGGCAGCGTATATAGCTCCCTACTCTACTCCCTGTACACATACGACTGCGTGGCAAAACTTGGTTCTAACTCCAACTACAAGTTTGTTGACGATACAACCATACTGGGCTGGATCTCGAATAAGATAAGCCAGAACACAGGAGGGAGATAGATAACCTTATGAAGTGGTGTAACGACAACAACCTCTCCCTCAATGCCAGCAAAACTAAAGAGCTGGTCATTGACTTCAGGAAGCAACGTACTGTATACACCCCTGTCAACGGGGTCCAGACGGAGATGGTTAGCTGTTTCAAATTCCTTGGGGTGCACATCACCAAAATCTGTCCTGGTCCACCCACGTCGACGCTACCACCAATAAAGCACAACGGCGCCTATATTCCCTGAGGAAACTAAGGAAATTCGGCATGTCCACATTAACCCTTACCAACCTTTACAGATGCACCATAGAAATCATCCTATCTGGCTGCATCGCAGCCTGGTATGGCAACTGCTGGGCCCAGGACCGCAAGGAACTTCAGAGAGTCGTGAATACCGCCCAGTCCATCACACAAACCGGTCTCCCATCCATTGACTCCATCTACACCTCCCGCTGCCTGGGAAAAATGGGCAGCATAATGAAAGATCCCTCCCACCAGGCTTACTCACTCTTCCAAATTCTTCCATCGGGCAGGAGATTCAGAAGTCTGAGAACACGCACGGACAGACTCAAAACAGTTTCCTCCCCACTGGCACCAGACTCCTAAATTACCCTCTTATTGACTGACCTCATTAACACTACACCCTGTATGCTCCATCCGATTCCAGTGCTTATGTAGTTACATTGTATATCTCGTGTTGCCTATTATGTATTTTCTTTTATTCCCTTTTCTTCCCATGTACTGAATGATCTGTTGAGCTGCTCGCAGAAAAATACTTTTCACTGTACCTCAGTACACGTGGCAATAAACAAATCCAATCCAATCATCACCTTCTCTAACTTTCCATTAACACAATCTCCAGAAACACACCCACAGCACCTCTACCAACTTCCCAATAAAACAACCTCCCGAAACAAATCCACAGCACCTCTACTAACTTCCCAATAACAGAACTGGACATGGAATGAAAATCATCTGATTTCACATTCGTTGGAAATGATAAAAAATGATTGTGTGAGACTGGAGAATTTCAATCCCATAATGAGAATATTGCTATTGAGATGCTGTCAGACTGGGGACCAATGTGGATCAGTGAGCACAGGGATGGTATGTGGCTGGGATTGGGCATCAGTGAGCACAGGGATGGTATGTGGCTGGGATTGGGTATCAGTGAGCACAGGGATGGTATGTGACTGGGATTGGGTATCAGTGAGCACAGGGATGGTATGTGACTGGGATAGGGTATCAGTGAGCACAGGGATGGTATGTGTATGGGATTGGGTATCAGTGAGCACAGGGATGGTATGTGACTGGGATTGGGTAAGCGTTAGGATATAGACAGCAGAGTTCGGGGTGATCTGTGCGTCATAAAGATTCGTAACAGCAATTGGGTGACTAGAATTTAATCGAAATAGTCCAGTCTGTATTTAACACAGACACAGATGATAGATTATTCTGCGGCTGGGGTGAGGCCATGGCGCGTGGGCAGGATTGGGAATGGAGAACATCTGGATATAAATAATGTCAGTGTCAAAGGGAGTGCGGAGATTGTGAACAGACTCGGATTTCAGCCAGGGAGCGGTATGTGGATAGTGGATAGGGACTGAGATTAGTGACTGGAACTGAAGAACATGCGTTCAATCTTTCCAAGATGTAAATGACCAGAGCAATAATACACTTAAAGTAGTTTATACAATAAATAACTGGACAGGGAGACTTACCAGGGACACCGACAACAGCCAGGAGGGGGTAATAACCCGCTTGAATTATCAGCAGTGCGCCGTGTATCCAATATGGTGAAGGGAAAGGATATTCTGAAATCCAATCAAGACCCTCGGATAAACTTCTCTCCATTGCTGTAACGTTCCTGTGGATAGTTCCCAGATTCTGATCCATTGCTGTAACGTTCCTGTGGACAGTTCCCAGATTCTGATCCATTGCTGTAACGTCCCTGTGGATAGTTCTCAGATTATATTCCATTGCTGTAACGTTCCTGTGGTTAGTTCCCAATTTCTATTTCAGTGTTGTAACGCTCCTGTGGATAGTTCCCAGATTCTGATCCCTCCTCTCAGTCTCTCTGGAGCCGCTGATCTCTGGCAGTGTTGTAATTGTCGTTCCCGCTGACAGTTTGTGAAAACACAGTGAAAGGAATCGCTTATTTATAGCAGAGAGAAACCCTCCAGTTGCACGGTTAGGATCCATGGAGACTGACATTAATCACACTCACTAAACAAACAGGCTCAGTTAACCCCTTTCAATCCAACACTTTTTATATCACAATGAAATAGAAGATTAACAGGGTCTGAATTGGCTGTGTGACAGTGACTGAGGGATGCAGTGTGGAAATAGTGCAAACACTGACCCTGATATTCAATCCCCATTGAAACAGTGCATACAGTAAACAGAGTTCATGTGAACAGTACCCCGCAATAAACAGTTTATGTATATAGTGCATACAGTAAACTGTGTTTATGTGAACAGTACCCTGCAGTACAAACAGTCTATGCAAACAGTGCATACAGTATACGGTGTTTATGTGAACCGTATCCTCCGAAAAACAGTCTATGCAAACAGTTTATACAGTAAACAGTGTTTTGTGAACAGTACCATGCCATAAACAGTCTACGCAAACAGTACATACAGTAATCAGTTTTTATGTGAACAGTACCCTCCAGTAAACAGTCTATGCAAACAGTGCATACAGTAAACAGCGTTTATGTGAACCGTAACATCCTGTAAACAGTCTATGCAAACTGTGCAGACAGTAAACAGTGTTGATGTGATCAGTACCCAGATATAAACAGCCTATGCAAACAATGCATACAGTAAACAGTGTTTATGAGAACAGAACCCTGCTGGAAACAGTCTATGCAAACATTGCATACCGTAAACAGGGTTTATGTGAACAGTACCTGCTCTAAACAGTCTATGCAAACAGTTCATGCTGTAAACAGTGTTATGTGAACAGTACCCTGCTGTAACAGTCTATGTAAACAGTGCATACAGTAAACAGTGTTTATGTGAACAGTACCTGCTGTAAACAGTACTATGTCAAACAGTGCATACAGTAAACAGTGTTTATGTGAACGTATCCTGCTGTAAACGGTCTCATGCAAACAGTGCATACAGTAAACAGTGTTATGTGAACCGTGTCCCTCCTGTAAACAGTCTATGCAAACAGTGCATACAGTACACAGTGTTTATGTGAAACAGTACCTGCTGTAAACAGTCTATGCAAACAGTGCATCAGTAAACAGTGTTTATGTGAACATTACCGCCTGTAACAGTCTATGAAACAGTGCATACAGTAAACAGTGTTTATGTGAACCGTACCCTCTGTAAACAGTCTATGCAAACAGTGAATATAGTAAACTGTGTTTATGAGGATGGTACCCTGCAGTAAACAGTCTATGCAAACAATACATACAGTAAACAGTGTTATGTGAACCGCACACTGCTGTAAACAGTCTATGCAAACAGTGCATACAGTAAACAGGTTTTATGTGAACCGTTCCCTCCTGTAAACAGTCTATGGAAACAAGTGCATGCAGTAAACAGTGTTTATGTGAGCCGTACCCTCTTGAAACAGTCGATGTAAACAGTGCATACAGTAAACAGTGTATTATGTGAACAGTACAGAGCTATAACAGTACTATGCAAACAGTGCATCAGTAAAAAGTTTTTATGTGAACCGCATCCTCCTGTAAACAGTGTATGCAAACAATGGCATACAGTAAACAGTGTTTATGTGAACCGTACCCTCCTGTAAACAGTTTATGTAAACAGTGCATACAGTAAACAGTGTTTATGTTAACAGTACCCTGCTGTAAACAGCCGTTGCAAACAGTGCATACAGTAAACAGTGTTTATGTGAACAGTACCCTGCTGTAAACAGTCTATACAAACAGTGCATACAGTAAACAGTGTTTATTTGAACAGTACCCTGCTGTAAACAGTCTATGCAAACAGTGCATTCAGTAAACAGTGTTTATGTGAACCGTACCCTCCTGTAAACAGTTTATGTAAACAGTGCATTCAGTAAACAGAGTTTATGTGTACAGAACCCTGCTGTTATCAGTGTATGCAAACCGTGCATACAGTAAACAGTGTTTATGTGAACAGCACCCTGCTGTAAACAGTCTATGCAAACAGTGCATTCAGTAAACAGTGTTTATGTGAACCGTTCCCTCCTGTAAACAGTCGATGTAAACAGTGCCAACAGTAAACAGTGCTTATCTGAACAGTACCCAGCTATAAACAGTCTATGGAAACAGTGCATACAGTAAACAGTGTTTATGTGAACAGTACCCTGCTATAAACAGTCAATGCAAACAGTGTATGCGGTAAACAGTGTTTATGTGAACAGTACCCTGCTGTAAACAGTCTATGCAAACAGTGCATACAGTAAACAGTGTTCATGTGAACAGTACCCTGCTGTAAACAGCCTATACAAACAGTGCATACAGTAAACAGTGTTTATGTGAACAGTACCCTGCTGTAAACAGTCTATGCAAACAGTGCATACAGTAAACAGTGTTTATGTGAACCGTTCCCTCCTGTAAACAGACTATGTAAACAGTGCATACAGTAAACAGTGTTTATGTGAACCGTACCCCTGCTGTAAACAGTCTATGCAAACAGTGCATACAGTAAACAGTGTTTATGTGAACAGTACCCTGCTGTAACATTCTATGCAAACAGTGCATACAGTAAACAGTGTTTATGTGAACACTACCCTGCTGTAAACAGTCTATACAAACAGTGCATACAGTAAACAGTGTTTATGTAAACATTACCCTGCTGTAAACAGTCTATGTAAACAGTGCATACAGTAAACAGTGTTTATGTGAACAGTAACCTCCTGTAAACAGTCTATGCAAACAGTGCATACAGTAAACAGTGTTTATGTGAACAGTACCCTCCTGTAAACAGTCTATGTAAACAGTGCATACAGTAAACAGTGTTTATGTGAACCGTATCCTCCTGCAAACAGTGTATGCCAGCAATGGATACAGACAACAGTGTTGATGTGAACCGTACCCTGTTGTAAACAGTCTATGCGATCAGTGCATACAGAAAACAGTGTTTATGTTAACAGCACCCTGTTGCAGTCTATGTAAACAGTGCATAGAGTAAACAGTGTTTATGTGAACATTACCCTGCTGTAAACAGTCTATGTAAACAGTGCATTCAGTAAACAGGGTTTATGTGAAAAGTACCCTGCTGTAAACAGTCTATGCAAACACTGGATACAGTAAACATTGTTCATGTGAACAGTACCCCGCAGTAAACAGTTTCTGTATATAGTGCATACAGTAAACAGAGTTTATGTGAACAGTACCCTGCAGTAAACAGTCTATGCGAACAGTGCATACAGTAAACAGTGTTTATGTGAACCGTATCCTGCGAAAAACAGTCAATGCAAACAGTTTATACAGTAAACAGTGTTTTTGTGAACAGTACCATGACATAAACAGTCTACGCAAACAGTACATACAGTAATCAGTTTTTATGTGAACAGTACCCTCCAGTAAACAGTCTATGCAAACAGTGCATCCAGTAAACAGCGTTTATGTGAACCGTAACATCCTGTAAACAGTCTATGCAAACTGTGCATACAGTAAACAGTGTATATGTGAACAGAACCCTGCTGTAAACAGTCTATGCAAACATTGCATACCGTAAACAGGGTTTATGTGAAGAGTACCTGATCTAAACAGTCTATGCAAACAGTTCATATAGTAAACAGTGTTTATGTTAACAGTACCCTGCGGTAAACAGTATATACAAACAGTGCATACAGTAAGCAGTGTTTATATGGATAGTACCCTGCTGTAAACAGTCTATGCAAACAGTGCATACAGTAAACAGTGTTTATGTGAACCCTCTCCTCCTGCAAACAGTCTATGCAAACAGTGCATACAGTAAACAGTGTTTATGTGAACAGTACCCTGCAATAAACAGTCTATGCAAACAGTGCATACAGTATACATGGTTTATGTGAACCGTTCCCTCTTGTAAACAGTCTATGGAAACAATGCATGCAGTAAACAGTGTTTATGTGAGCCGTACCCTCTTGTAAACAGTCGATGTAAACAGTGCATACAGTAAACAGTGTTTATGTGAACAGTACCTAGCTATAAACAGTCTATGCAAACAGTGCATCCAGTAAAAAGTGTTTATGTGAACCCTCTCCTCCTGCAAACAGTGTATGCAAACAATGGATTCAGAAAACAGTGTGTATGTGAACCGTACTCTCCTGTAAACAGTTTATGTAAACAGTGCATTCAGTAAATAGTGTTTATGTTTACAGAACCCTGCTGTAAACAGTGTATGCAATCCGTGCATACAGTAAACAGTGTTTATGTGAACAGTACACTGCTGTAAACAGTCAATACAAACAGTGCATACAGTAAACAGTGTTTATATGGATAGTACCCTGCTGTAAACAGTCTATGCAAACAGTGCATTCAGTAAACAGTGTTTATGTGAACCGCCTCCTCCTGCAAACAGTGTATGCCAGCAATGTATACACAAAACAGTGTTGACGTCAACCGTACCCTGGTGTAAACAGTCTATGCAAACAGTGCATAAAGTAAACAGTGTTTATGTTAACAGTACCCTGTTGCTGTTTATGTAAACAGTGCATAGAATAAACAGTGTTTATGTGAACAGTACCCTGCTAAAAACAGTCTATGCAAACAGTTTATACAGTAAACAGTGTTTTGTGAACAGTACCATGCCATAAATAGTCTTCGCATACAGTACATACAGTAAACAGTTTTTATGTGATCAGTACCCTCCAGTAAACAGTCTATGCAAACAGTGCATACTTCAAACAGCGTGTATGTGAACCGTAACATCCTGTAAACAGTCTATGCAAACTGTGCATACAGTAAACAGTGTTGATGTGAACAGTGCCCAGATATCAACAGCCTATGCAAACAATGCATACAGTAAACAGTGTTTATGTGAACATAACCCTGCTGTAAACAGTCTATGCAAACATTGCATACCGTAAACAGGGTTTATGTGAACTGTACCCTGCTCCAAACAGTCTATGCAAACAGCTCATACAGTAAACAGTATTTCTGTTAACAGTACCCTGCGGTCAACAGTCTATGGAAACAGTGCATGCAGTGTGAACCGTACCCTCCTGTAAACAGTCCATGCAAACAGTGCATACAGTAAACAGTGGTTATGTGAACAGTACCCTGCTGTAAACAGTCTATGCAAACACTGGCTACAGTAAACAGTGTTTAAGTGAACGGTACACTGCTGTAAACAGTCTATGTAAACAGTGCATACAGTAAACAATGTTTATGTGAACAGTACCCTACTGTAAACAGTGCATACAGTAAACAGCGTTTATGTGAACAGTACCCAGCTATAAACAGCGTTTACAAACAGTGCATACAGTAAACAGAGTTCATGTGAACAGTACCCCGCAATAAACAGTTTATGTATATAGTGCATACAGTAAACAGTGTTTATGTGAACAGTACCCTTCAGTAAACAGTCTATTCAAACAGTGCATACAGTAAACAGTGTTTATGTGGATAGTACCCTCTTGTAAACAGTCTACGAAACAGTGCATACAGTAAACAATGTTTATGTGAACAGTACCCTACTGTAAACAGTGCATACAGTAAACAGCGTTTATGTGAACAGTACCCAGCTATAAACAGCGTTTACAAACAGTGCATACAGTAAACAGAGTTCATGTGAACAGTACCCCGCAATAAACAGTTTATGTATATAGTGCATACAGTAAACAGTGTTTATGTGAACAGTACCCTTCAGTAAACAGTCTATTCAAACAGTGCATACAGTAAACAGTGTTTATGTGGATAGTACCCTCTTGTAAACAGTCTACGAAACAGTGCATACAGTAAACAATGTTTATGTGAACAGTACCCTACTGTAAACAGTGCATACAGTAAACAGCGTTTATGTGAACAGTACCCAGCTATAAACAGCCTATGGAAACAGTGCATACAATAAACAGAGTTCATGTGAACAGTACCCCGCAATAAACAGTTTATGTAAACAGTGCATACAATAAACAGTGCTTATGTGAACAGTACCCTGCTGTAAACAGTCTATGCAAACACTGGCTACAGCAAACAGTGTATAAGTGAACGGTACCCTGCTGTAAACAGTCTATGTAAACAGTGCATACAGTAAACAATGTTTTTGTGAACAGTACCCTTCTGTAAACAGTGCATACAGTAAACAGCGTTTATGTGAACAGTACCCAGCTATAAACAGCCTATGGAATCAGTGCATACAGTAAACAGTGTTTATGTGATCAGTACCCTGCTGTAAACAGTCTATGCAAACAGTGCATACAGTAAACAGTGTTTATGTTAACCGTACCCTGCTATAAACAGTCTATGCAAACAGTGTTTATGTGAAATTTACCGTCCTGTAAACAGTCTATGCAAACAGTGCATACAGTAAACAGTGTTGATGTGAACAGTCCCCTGCTGTAAACAGTCTATGCAAACAGTGCATACAGTAACAGTGTTTATGTGGATAGTACCCTCCTGTAAACAGTCTACGAAACAGGGCATACAGTAAACAATGTTTATGTGAACAGTACCATGCCATAAACAGTCTATGCAAACAGTGCAAACAGTAAACAGTTTTTATGTGAACAGCACCCTCCTGTAAACAGTCTACGAAACAGTGCATACAGTAAACAATGTTTATGTTAACAGTACCCTGCTGTGAACAGTCTATGCAAACAGTGCATACAGTAATCAGTGTTTATGTGAACAGTACCCAGCGATAAAAAGCCTATGCAAACAATGCAGACAGTAAACAGTGTTTATGTGAACAGTACCCTGCTCTAAACAGGCTATGCAAACAGTGCATACAGTAAACAGTGTTTATGTTAACAGTACCCTGCGGTAAACAGTCTATGGAAACAGTTCATGCAGCAAACAGTGGTTATGGGAACCGTACCCTCTTGTAAACAGTCGATGTAAAAAGTTAACAGTGTTTATGTGAACCGTACCATCCTGTAAACAGTCTATGCAAACAGTACCAACAGTAAACAGTGTTTATTTGAAGAGTACCAAGCTATAAACAGTCTATGCAAACAGTGCATACAGTAAACAGTGTTTTTGTGAACAGGACCCTGCTGTAAACAGTTTATGTAAACAGTGGATGCAGTAAACGTGTTTATGTGAACATCACCCTGCTGTAAACAGTCTATGTAAACAGTGCACACAGTAAACAGTGTTTATGGGTACCGTATCCTCCTGTAAACAGTCTATGCAAACACTGGCTACAGCAAACAGTGTTTAAGTGAACGGTACCCTGCTGTAAACAGTCTATGTAAACAGTGCATACAGTAAATAATGTTTATGTGAACAGTACCCTGCTGAAAACAATCTATGCAAAGAGTGCATGCCGTAAACAGGGTTTATGTGAACAGTACCCTGCTCTAAACAGCGCAAACAATAAACAGAACCCTGCTGTAAACAGTCTATGGAAACAGTGCATACCGTAAACAGGGTTGATGTGAACAGTACCTTGCTCTAAACAGTCTATGCAAACAGTGCATACAGTAAACACTGTTTATGTTATCATTACCCTACTGTCAACAGTATATGCAAACAGTGCATAGAGTAAACACTGTTTATGTCAACCGTACCCTCCTGTAAACAGTCTGTGCAAACAGTGCATACAGTAAACAGTGTTTACGTGAACCGCACCCTGCTGTAAACAGCCTATGCAAACAGTGCATACAGTAAACACTGTTTATGTTATCATTACCCTACTGTCAACAGTATATGCAATACAGTGCATAGAGTAAACACTGTTTATGTGAACCGTGCCCTCCTGTATACAGTCTATGCAAACAGTGCATATAGTAAACAGTGTTTATGTGGATAGTACCCTGCTGTAAACAGTCAATGCAAACAGTGCATACAGTAAACAGTGTTTATGTGGATAGTACCCTGCTGTAAACAGTCAATGCAAACAGTGCATACAGTAAACAGTGTTGATTTGAACAGTCCCCTGCTGTAAACAGTCTATGCAAACAGTGCATACAGTAAACAGTTTTTATGTGAACAGCACCCGCCTGTAAACAGTCTACGAAACAGTGCATACAGTAAACAATGTTTATGTGAACAGTACCCTGCTGTAAACAGTCTATGCAATCAGTGCATACTGTAACAGCGTCTATGTGAACCGTAACCTCCTGTATACAGACTATGGAAACAGTGCATACAGTAAATAGTGTTTATGTGAACCGTACCCTCCTGTAAACAGTCGATGTATCCAGTACAGTAAACAGTTTTTATGTGAACAGTACCCTGCTGTAAACAGTCTATGCAAACAGTGCATCCAGTAAACAGTGTTTATGTGAACAGTACCCTGCTGTAAACAGTCTATGCAAACAGTGCATACATTAAACAGCGTTTATGTGAACAGTACCCAGCTATAAACAGTCTATGCAAACAATGCATACAGCAAAAAAGTGTTTATGTGGACAGTACCCAGCTATAAACAGTCTATGCAAACAATGCATACAGTAAACAATGTTTATGTGAACAGTACCTTGCTCTAAACAGTCTATGCAAACAGTGCATACAGTATACAGTGTTTATGTTATCATTACCCTACTGTAAACAGTATATGCAAACAGTGCATACAGTAAACACTGTTTATGTCAACCGTACCCTCCTGTAAACAGTCTGTGCAAACAGTGCATACAGTAAACAGTGTTTACGTCAACCGCACCCTGCTGTAAACAGCCTATGCAAACAGTACTTATAGTAAAAAGCGTTTATATGGACCATACGCTCCTGTAAACAGTCTATGCATACAGTGCATACAGTAAGCACTGTTTATGTGAACCGTACCCTCCTGTAAACAGTCTATGCAAACAGTGCATATAGTAAACAGTTTTTATGTGAACCGTGCCCTCCTGTAAACAGTCTATGCAAACAGTGCATATAGTAAACAGTGTTTATGTGGCTAGTACCCTGCTGTAAACAGTCTATGCAAACAGTGCATACAGTAAACAGTGTTTATGTGAACAGTACCCTGCTGTAGTCTATGCAAACAGTGCATACAGTATACAGTGTTGATGTGGATAGTACCTGCTGTAAACAGTCTATGTAAACAGTGCGTACAGTAAACAGTGTTTATGTTAACAGTACCCTGCTGTAAACAGTCTATGCAAACAGTGCATACAGTAAACAGTGTTTATGTGGATAGTACCCTGCTGTAGTCTATGCAAACAGTGCATACAGTATACAGTGTTGATGTGGATAGTACCTGCTGTAAACAGTCTATGTAAACAGTGCGTACAGTAAACAGTGTTTATGCGAACAGTACCCTGCTGTAAACAGTCTATGCAAACAGTGCATACAGTAAACAGTGTTTATGTGGATAGTACCGTCCTGTAAACCGTCTATGCAAACAATGCATACAGTAAACAGTGTTTCTGTGAACAGTACCCTGCTGTAAAGTTAGGCCATGTAAACAGTGCCCGACAAGATTACGGGCGATACGACACTAGTGGGTAGGATCTCGCACAGTGATGATTCAGAATTCAGCAGTTAGATAGAGAGCCCAGTGATTTGGTTCAACGACAATAATCTCACCCTCAATGTATCAAAACTGAAGACCTGTTCATTGACATCAGGAAGCAAAGCATTTTATGCACGCCTCTGCATCAACGTTGCAGTAGTGCGGATGGTTGACTGCTTCAAATGAAATGAAATGAAATGAAAATCGCTTATTGTCACGAGTGGGCTTCAAATGAAGTTACTTTGAAAAGCCCCTTGTCGCCAAATTCCGGCGCCTGTTCGGGAAGGCTGTTACGGGAATTGAACCGTGCTGCTGGCCTGCTTGGTCTGCTTTAAAAGCCAGCGATTTAGCCCTGTGCTAAACAGCCCAAATGCTCAGGTTTGCACAAACAATACAGATGTCCTGGTCCACCGTTGTTAGACACTACGACCAATTAAGCACAACAGCGCCGATAGTTCCTCAGAAAACTAAGAAAATTCGGCATGTCCAGACTAATTCTTACCGAGTTTAATAGATCGAAGGAAGCATCCTATCTGGCTGCATCAGAGCCCGGTATGGCAACTACTCGACTTATGACCGCAAGAAACGACAGAGAGACGTGAACACATCCACTCTACCACACAAACTCCCTCCCGTCCACTGTCTATGTCTACACCTCCCGCTGCCTGGCGAAAGTGGGCAAAATAATCAAAGATCCCTCCCACCCGTTTTACTCACTCTTCCAATCTATTACATCGGGCAGGAAATACAAAAGTCTGAAAGCAGTCACGAACAGACTCAAATACAGCTTCTTCCCCGCTGTTAACAGACTTCTAAAGGCCCTCATAGGGACTAATCTGATCTATTCACATATGCGTCTGTACGGCTCAGTACTACACCTGTATGCTCCACCCGTGTCTATGTATTTACATGATGTATTTTATGTTTACCCGAAGTATTTTCTTTTCATTTACGAAATAATCTGTCTGAACTGTACTCAGAACAATGCTTGTCACTGTACCCCGGTACAGGGTGACAATAATCCATTCCAATCCAATCCAGCTCTGCCCAATCACCAATAGCATGGCTTCGAGTGTGCGCGCGACTGCTGCAGTGATGGATAAAGAAAAATGTTAGCATCGAAAACAACAAAGGTTTTAGGACCAGAGATGCAGTTAGGCATCGTAAAAGCTTGAACGAATGCATTTTTTTTTGGATTCAGGAGATTTCCAAAGGAGCTACTGATCACACATTGTCAATTGTTCACGACTTAAATGGAGAAAATGTGCATTAAGAATGCCGTCTTCATGGAGTATCTCATTTTTGAATTTAAGAACAGAATGTTTACTCAAGCAAATTAATGAAACCATTTTGTGTTTTGCACGTGACACACTGTGCCCCATATCTCCAAGAACACTCAAGAATTCCTTCACCATCCAGCACCAAGCATCCCGCTTGATTGCTCCACTTCCAGAAACATTGAATCCCTCCACCGGAGACGCACAATGGCAGCCCTGTGAACCATTCCGAAATGCATTACAGTATCTCATCAGGGTTCAAGAGAGAGCACCTTCCAAACCCACAAGCATCCTCTGGAAGGACAACAAAGGGACGTAGGTGGAGGTTTTCCCTCAAGTCACTCACAACAACCACTTCGAATCATAATTGTACCCTCACGGAATCGGAAAAAATTCTGAAACTCCGTCCCTGGAAGCACGGTGGGTGCACCTGCCCCTCACTGATTGCAGCTGTTCAAGAAGGCAGCTCACTACCACCTTCTGGAGAAGAACAAGAGATGGGTATTAAATACTGCCCGAACCAGTAACTCGCAAATCCCATAGAAAAGTGAACTTTTTATGAGACGTTGCATTGAATTTCTGGGACCTGGTTCAGCACCGTGGGATTCCAATGCAGAAGTATGATAACAGTGATGGTTCAATTCCCATACCGGAATCCTCGAACAGGGCAGCACGGTAGCATGGTGGTTAGCACAATTGCTTCACCGCTCCAGGGTCCCAGGTTCGATTCCCGTCTTGGGTCACTGTCTGTGCGGAGTCTGCACGTTCTCCCCGTGTGTGCGTGGGTTTCCTCTGGATGCTCCGGTTTCCTCCCACAGTCCAAAGATGTGCAGGTTAGGTGGATTATAAATGACCCTTAGTGTCCACAATTACCCTTAGTGTTGGGTGGGGTTACTGGGTTGTGGGGATAGGGTGGAGTTGTGAGCTTGGGTAGGGTGCTCTTTCAAAAAAAAAGAGCTGGTACAGACTCGATGGGCCGAATGGCTTCCTTCTGCACTCTAAATTCTATGAAATCTATAAACAGGAGTCGGAATGTGGCGGCGAGAGGATTTTCACAGTAACTTCATTGAAGTCGACATGTGACAATAAGCGATTGCTATTATTATTATGATCTGTTCTCAGTTCTTTGGGAGGAATGCATCATGTAATTTCTGCTTCAGAAGAAACTGATCTAAAGTATTTCTAACAGCATGAATCCTGGAAGACAGAAACAACGGGCTTGCTGCAGGCAGGTGCAAGTGTGTGTTGTGCAATGTACTCGACCCTTAATCGCTCTCTCCTCCTTTTTCTATTTACCACTCTCCCTTTTTCTGTTTTGTTTCTATTGCTATCAGGTGAAGATTTGCTTTGCTGCTGTTCTCCGGCGCAGAATATTCTTCGACATATTTTTCAAGTCAAGCGCAATCTGTGACTTTGTTGCTTTTTGGAACCACTGCATACATGAAGTATATTAGGAATTTCACAACACTAACACACACACTCACAGACACACAGATACACTAATACACACTGGACAATTTATCTGTCAGTTCGTCCAGTGTTGCGATCCTGCCGCCCGTGTATAGGTCCCAGACTGTCAGTGTCCATCCGTCCTGCCTCCACCTTTTGAAGGTGGCGTCAGTCAGTGCTGGTGTGAACCTATGGTTGTTATAGATGGGAGCTTTGTCAGACATTTTGGTCAGGCCAAATTGCAACCTCAGTTGGTTCCAGGATTGGAAGGTGCCTATCACCACCGGACTGCTGGAGTGTTTTTTGGGTCGGGATGGGAGTTGTGCAGTGGCGAGGGCCCGGAGAGAGGTCCCCACGAAGGAGGCCTCGTCCTCGTGCACCCAGTCGGCCTCTGGCTCCTGGATCCATCCCCTTACTCGTTCGGCTGTTGCCGCCCAGTAGTAGAATTGCATGTTTGTGAGATCTAGCCCCCCCTGGATTTTGTTTTTTGTAGGACCTTCTTTGGGATCCTAGCAACTTATCCCCCCCCCCCCCCATATGAGCGGCATGATTAGTTTGTCCAGTGCTTTGAAAAAGGCCTTGGGATTTAAATCGGGATGGATCTAAACAGGAAGAGGAAGCTGGTCAGTACCTTCATTTTGATCGTCTGGACTCTCCCCGCAAGGGAGAGTGGGAGTGTGTTCCACCTTTGCAGGTACTTTTTTACTTCCTCCGACAGACTGGTGAGGTTCCATTTGTGGATCCCTTTCCAGTCATTGGGCTATTTGGATCCCCAGGCAGCGGAACCTATGTCGGGCTTGTTTAAACGGCAGTCCCGTTAGTGCTGCCCCCCCCCCCCCACCCCCACTTGCGGGTGTACTGGGAAGATCTCGCTTTTGCTCATGTTGTGTTTGTAGCCCGAGAGGGCTCCAAACTCTTTCAGGAGCGCAATGATCCCGTCTAAGCTGCTCTGCGGGTCCGAGATGTAGAGGAGCACGTCATCTGCATAGAGTGAGACTCTGTGCTCTCTGCCTCCTCTTCGGATCCCCCTCCAACATTTTTCTGCCCTGAGCGCGATTGCTAGCGGTTTGGTTGCTAGTGCGAAGAGCAGCGGGAACAGTGGGCATCCTCATCTGGTGCCCCTGTGCAATTGGAAGTATTGGGAGTTGGTATTGTTGGTCTGTACGCTCGCCGTGGGAGTGTTGTATAGGAGCTTTACCCAAGAGTTGAACCCTGTTCCAAGCCCAAACCGCTCCAGTACCTCAATTAGGCATTTCAATTTGACTGTCGAAGGCCGTTTCTGCGTCCAGGGAGATGATCACCTCTTGTGTTCTCTCCCCGGAGAGGGTCATTATCACGTTCAGCAGGCACCTGATGTTCGAGGTAAGCTGTTTACATTTGACGAAGCCCGTTTGCTCCTCTGTGACAACCTCAGGTAGTCTTCTAGCCTTTTGACTAGAATTTTGGCCAGTATTTTGGCATCTGTGTTTAGCGGTGAAATGGGTCTGTATGACCGACATTTCGTTGGTTCTTTGTCTTTCTTAGGTATCAACGAGATTGAGGCCGGTGCTAGCGTGGGTGGCAGTGTGCCCCTAGCTCGCAAGTCTGTGAACATCTCCCGCAGGTGCGGGGCAAGTGCTGTCGCAAATTTTTTGTAGAAGTCCGCCGGGAATCAGTCCGGCCCCTTCCCCGTCTGCATGGAACTAATGCTGTCCATGATCTCTCCCAGTGCTAGTGGTGCTTCCAGGCCCCGTTTTCTGCCCTCCCCACGACTGGAATCTGGATCTCAAATAGATAGATAGAGAAATAGAGCACAGAATAGGCCCTTCGGACCATGATGTTGTGCCGAACTTTTGTCCTAGGTTAATCATAGACGTTTGGACACTAAGGCAATTTTTCATGGCCAATCCACCCTACCTGCACATCTTTGGACTGTGGGAGGAAACCGGAGCACCCGGAGGAAACCCACGCACACACGGGGAGGATGTGCAGACTCCACACAGAAAGTGACACAAGTCGAAATCGAACTTGGGACCCTGGAGCTGTGAAGCAATTGTGCTATCCACAATGCTACCGTGCTGCCCAAACCTTCAGCTTTTATTTCCATGAACCCAGCCACAGTGTATCCCAGCATCCCTAATAGTAAACTACTGACCAATTCCCACCGCGGGTTGTTCTGATCTGGTCTGCATGGTCTGTGAGTTCGGTGCAGGCATATACAACAGTGGTTTCAAAAGGGAATGGGAAGAGTGACAGGAATCAAATGGGGAAAGAGCGGCCGAGTGGGATTGCATGGTCTGCAAATCCATATTGCTGCTCAGGTCAAATATAACGAATGTCCTCCGTCGCTACTTCACACATTTTTAAATTGTTGAGTGTCACCTGGCTCTGAGATGGTGTGGACCAACACTTGGAGATCCCTCTCAATGTTACCCACTATGGCGAGTATGACCACGGTATTCCGTGAATATATACTGTGTCCGTACTTGAAGCCAGCGTCAACTTTAACTCACTGGTTACTTCATACCATCAACTTAGCTGGACGATCGAACCTGTGTCAGCGTGTGCGCCGCCTGGAGTTTTTAATATTTCTAAAACATGTGTGCTGCACCGAATAGAAACAGACCCAGATTTCTAAATGATAAGTAGGTGTATTTTTTGGAGATTGCACGTCAATTATTTTTCAATGCGGCTTGTGCCACGTGGTTACTTTCTGGTTTCTCACTGCGGAAACCAAAGTTCTATCCCAGCTCTGCGCAATAACTGACCTATTGATTTGATTGGTTAGTCTCACATTATTAGTCTAAAGCAAAAATAATTGCTTATTGGTGCGATGCACAGAACGCTTACGGTACATAGGGAAGGAAGGAGACAGTGCAGCATGTAATGTTGCAGTTAAAGCGAGGGTGTAGAGAAAGATCAACTTAATGTGACGTCGGTCCTTTCAAAAGTCTGATGGCTGCAGGGAAGATGTTGTTCTTGAGTCGGTTGGTAAGTGACCTCAAACTTTGGCACCTTTATTATGTCGGAAGAAGGTGGAACTGAGTGTATTCATACTGCGTGGATTAATTATGCTGGATGCGTTTCCGAGGCAGTGGGCATTGTAGACAGTCAATGGGTGGGAGGCTGGTTTGCGGAATGGATTGGGCTGCATTCACGTCCTTTCGAATTTCCCTGCGATCTTGGGCAGAGCAGGATCCATATCAAGCTGTGACAGAACCAGGAAGAATTCGTTATATGGTGCATCAGTAAAAGTGGGTGAATGTCATAGCTGACATGCCAAATTTCCTTAGTTTTCTGAGAAAGTTGAGTCGCTGGTCGGCTTTCTTAACGATAGTGTCGGCATGGGGACACCAGGACGGTTATTGGTGATCTGGACACCAAAATGAAGCGTTTGTACTTCGTTTCCATTGATGTAGACCGAAGCATGTTCTGCACTACGCTTCCTGAAGTCCATGACAACTCCTTCATTTTGATGGCATTCAGGGAAAGATTATTGCCGTGCACGTTCACCGGATTCTCTATCACACTTTGTCAATTATTCACAACTTAAATGGAAGAAAAGTGCATTAAGGATATATATTGATTATCTGATTTTTTAATTTAGAAACAAGATTGAGTCATGGGAATGTCCCTTAAAATGTTTTTTGTCTCATCACATGGCTTCACTAATTTCATTTGTGGCTGAATCTGAGCTGTGGCTTTGTGAGGTTTTTACTTTCGCTTTCAATTTTGATTGTTGTGGACACAGACAGAGAAATGAAGTATTTTGGCCTGTTTATTTTTTCACTATTAATATCTGACGAAGTAAAAAAAAACATTGATTAGAGCTCTCTGCTTTTGTAAATTAAAATAAAATGCAGTTTCCTCTCCGGAAGGGTTTAACCTGCTGGTGGACGAAATTTGAACCTCAGGACCGCCAGTCTCATTCCAGTGAGAATGAAGAGTGCTGGGCCACGCCTTCCAAAGGTGGTTTCTGGTTCATGGGATTTTGTTTTTGAATTGGAACAGTTAAGGGGAAATCCATTAAGTGTTATACATAGATTCCTGTGGCTATATGGTGTCTTTTTGTTTGTAATTGATAATAATTATTGCTATTTATATACATGTGTTAACTAAGTTCTTCGGATAAAGCTTATTTTGATTTAAGTGTCCAGGAAGACTGTTGAATCACACCTGAAGGGAAATATCTTGTGTTCATCCGAGCCCAATTCAACATCAAGGTTGTCGGTCAGTTGGACTTCATAACATTGTTTGGAGCTTCCAAAACCTGGTCTATAACAATTACTTACTCAGGAAAATATATTAATACATTTTGTGTATTGTACATGATACCACATATCTCCAAAAACACTCAAGAAGTTAGATGCAATCCTGGACAAATCATCCCGCTTGATTGCCCCCCTCCCCCCCTTCCAGAAACATTTAATCCCTCCGCCACAAAATCACTGTAGAACCCCTATGCACCATCCCAAAATGCAATGCAGGAACTCCCCGAGGTTGCTTATACAGCAACTTTCAAACGCACGACCACTATCATCTTGAAGGACCAGAATTCCACAAAACCACATTGGGTGTCCCCACACCTCACGTAAGTCAGCCGATCAGCAAGGCAGCTCACTGCCCCCTTCCGAAGGTCAATAATTCGGGGCGGAAATTAAATGCTGCCTGAACCAGAAACACAATCCCGGAAAAGTGAACGTTTATAGCATTGCTGCTTTGAATTTCTGGGAC
Organism: Scyliorhinus canicula; assembly: GCF_902713615.1. Taxonomy (NCBI): domain Eukaryota; kingdom Metazoa; phylum Chordata; class Chondrichthyes; order Carcharhiniformes; family Scyliorhinidae; genus Scyliorhinus; species Scyliorhinus canicula. The sequence continues at coordinate 197,848 of NW_024055508.1, forward strand.
ATGGGATGAACTGATGTTCATTATTACGGTGGAGTCCGTCATGTAACGTCTGCTTCATCGGAAGCTGTATCTGAGGTATTTCTAACTGCATGAATCCAGCAACACAAGAACAATGTGGCAGCGGCAGTAAGGGACAACGAAGTGGGGTGCAATCTAACATAGATTTAAACACTATGTCCCCCTATATCTCTAACTCTCTCCTTTCTTCTGTTTCTGTACTGTATCTCTTGGTGTGGGGTGAAGATTTAAATTGCTGCAGTTCGCCCGAGTAGAATATTCTTCCACGTTGTCTTTTCAGTGAGACATATTTTGCGACTTTGTTGCTTTTAGGAACCATTGCAAACATTAAGAGTAATTGACACCAGAAAACTAAAGGAGCCTATTTGATCCATCATTATTGTTTCTGTGCCCATCATTACTCTTATAATGATGGGCACATGGGACAAATCGTCAGAACTATTGAACATCTTCCAGGCCGAACAGGGCCTTGAGGCCAAGTATGGCTAAATTTTAAACGTCGCAGAGGCCGAGCACGACAACATATTAAACATATTCGAAGCCGAGTATGTGTAAATATCAAACATCTTCGAGGCCGAGCAGGGCCAAGCATGGCTATAATATAAACAACTTAAAGGCAGAGCATGGTTACATTTTCAACATCTTCGAGCCCGAGCATGGCTAAATTTATTCGTCTTTGAGGCCGAGTATGGCTACATTTTAACCATCTTCAAGAACGAGCATGGCAAAGTTTTAAATGTCGTAGAGGCCGAGGTTGTCAAAATATTATACAGATTCCAGGCTGAACATGGCTAAAATGGAAAAATCTTCGAAGCAGAGGATGGCAAAGTTTAAACATCTTCAAGGCCGAAAATGACTACATTTTAAAAATCTTAGAGGTCGAGCATGACATTTTTTCTAAAGAAAATGCCAATAAATTTCGCACGGCCAATCCAATTACCCTGCACATCATTGGGGTGTGAGGGTGAAACGGGCGCAAATACGGGGAGAATGTACAAAGTCCAAAGGGATAGTGACCCAGAGCCGGGATTAAACATGGGCCCTCGGCGTGCAGAGGCTGCAGTGCTAACCCAGTACGTCACCGTGTTGCCCTGCATGACTAAATTTTAAATATCTCAGAGAACAGTGCCCTACTGCAAACAGCCTATTTAAACGGTGTCCTACAGTAAACAGTCTATTTAAACAGTGCCCAACAGTAAAGTGTCTATTTAAATAGTGGCAAGTAAACAGTCTATTTAAACACCACCCTTTCGTAAAAAGTCTATTTAAACACCACCCTTCAGTTAAAAGTCTATTTGCGCAGTGCCCTTCAGCAAAACGCCTATTTAAACAGTGCCCTGCAGTAAACCGTCTATTTAAACAGTGGCTTAAACTAAACAGAGTCGATTTAACCACCACTCTCCTGTAGTCTTAGTCTAGTTAAACCGAAGCCTACAGTAAACTTTGTATTTTAAACAGTGTCCTGCAGTAAACAGTGTATTTAAACATTTTCCAACGGTTAAGAGTCTATTGAACAGTGTTCAACAATAAACAGAGGCTATATAAACAGCGTCCTACAGTAAACAGTCTATTTAAACAGTAGGCTACAGTAAACAGTGTATTTAAACAGTGCTCTACTGTAGTCTATTTAAAGTCTATTGACCTTTGTCAGTGCGAGAGAGAGAAAGAGAGAGAGAGAGAGGTGAATATTCATCATGAAAACAAACATCTAAGGTCGCTGCCTGCTACCTGAGAAAAGATGGGTGATTTTCACCTCCGTTTGTTCTAGGTAACTTTAAATTTACGACACTGTCAAATGTAAAGTTTTTTTCTTCTACTTGATTGCCATAAAAAATTCATAGCTACATAAATATTTCTACTTTTAGTATTTTAATATGGCACAGATTACTGTAAAAATTTTATTCTCAGTAATAACAATTGTTCTGAAGTAGAATTGCTCTATGGACCACTAAAATATCACCGTGGACACCCAATTCGGTATTTTTTTTGTGTGGACCCCCAGTAATGTTTCATGGACCCCCATGTGGACCCCGGTTGAGAACCACTGATTTAAACAGTAAGCAGTCTATTTAATCAGTGCCCTACAGTAAACAGTCTATTTAAACAGTGCCCGACAGTAAACAGTCTATTTAAAGTGTCCTATAGCAAAGTCTATTGAAACAGTGCGCTACTAAACAGAGACCAGAAAAATAGTCCTTCAGTAAACAGTCTATTTAAACAGTGCCCAACAGTAAAGTCTGTTTAAACAGTGGCCTAAAGTAAACAGAGTCGATTTAAACAGCATCCTCCAGTAATCAGTCTATTTAAATATTAGCCGACAATAAACTGTGTCTATTTCAACAGCGCCCTCAGTCTATTTAAACAGTTCCCAACGATTAACAGTGGATTGAACATGTGCAACAGTAAACAGACTATGTAAACAGTGTCGTGCAGTAAACAGTCTGTTTAAACAGTGCTCGAGAGAAAAGAACGGGAGGTTTTAAAGTAGTGTGGCAGGGGGTTGGGTACAGGAGCAACAGGTCAGGTGAAAACATTGAGGGAGAAATGGGGAGTAGGGCCAGGATGGCTTTGGGGAAGAGCAGACAGGGAGATGTTGCTGCAAACAGCGGCACTGGTGGTCTGAAGTGCATAGTTTTAATGAAAGAAGTATAACGGATAAGGCTGATGAACTTAAAGCTTGTATTAGTACTTGGAACTATGATGTTGTTGCCATTACAGAGACCTGGTTGAGGGAAGGACAGGATTGGCAGCCAAACGTTCCAGAATTTAGAAGTTTCAGGGGGGATAGAGGGGGATGTAAAGGGGGTAGCGGTGTTGCACTACTGGTTAGGGAGACTATCACAGCCGAACTACGGGAGGTCACATCAGAGGGCAGCGAGTCTATATGGGTTGAGATCAGGAATAAGATGGAGCAGTCACAATGTCGGGGGTTTACTGCAGTCCTGCCAACAGCCAGCGGGAGATTGAGGAGCAGATAACCAGACAGAATTTGAAAAGGTGTAAAAGCAATAGTGTCGTGGTGATGGGAGACTTCCACTTCCCCAGTATTGACTGGGACTCACACAGTGATGGGGGCTTGGACTGGGCAGTTTGTTTGGTGCATCCAGGGGGGCTTCTTATAACAATATGTAGAGAGTTCAACTACGGAAGGGGTTGCACTGGACATTGTATTGAGGAATGATCCCGGCCTATTGGTAGAAGTTAAAGTGGGGGAGCATTTCGGGAACAGTGACCACAATTCAGTAGGTTTTAGTGCTGCTGTATAAGGATACGAGTTGCCTTACGGTGAACGTGCTAAATTCGGGGAAGGCTAATTATAACAATATTAGGCTGAAGCTGAAGAATCTCGAATGGGGGCGGATGTTTGAGGGTAAATCAAAATCTGACACGTGGGAGGCTTTCAAATGTAACGAAAGGAATTCAGGACCTGCATGCTCCTTTGCGGAAGAAGGATACATTCGGCAAACTTCGGCAACCTTGGATAACGAGAGATATTGCAGGCCTCGTCAAAAAGTAAATCGAGGCGTTAGTCAGGGTTAGAAGGTTGGGAACAAACGAAACCCGTGTGGAATACAAGGAAAGGAGGAAGGAACTTAAGCAAGGGTTCAGGAGGGCTAAAAGGAGGTCACGAAATGTAATTGGCAAATAGGGTTAAGGAAGATCCGAAGGCTTTTTACACGTATATAAAAAGAACGAGGGTAGCCAGTGAAAGGGTTGGCCCACTGAAGGATTGAAAAGGGAACATATGTGTGGAGCCGGACAAAATGGGCGAGGTACAAAATGAATACTTAGCATGAGTATTCACCAAAGAGAAGGAATTGGTGGAAGTTGTATCTGGAAAAGGGTGCGCAGATAGCTTCGGTCACATTGAGATCCAAAAAGACGAAGTGTTTAGGTGTCTTGAAAAAAACTGAGGAGGGGGGAATTTGTCAGTGTAGGGGCTGTTCAGAGGGAGGAGGGATTAGTCAGATTAGGGACTGTTCACTCGGAGGGGGAATCAGTCAGAGTTGGGGCTGTTCACAGGGAGGAGGGATTAGTCAGGTTAGGAACTGTTCACTGGGAGGGGGAATCAGTCAGAGTAGGGGCTGGTCACAGGGAGGAGGTATCAGTCAGGGTAGGTGCTGTTCACAGAGAGGGCAATTACTCAGGGTGGGGGCTGTTCACAGAGAGGGGGAATTAGTCAGAGTAGGGACTGTTCACAGAGAGGGGGAATTAGTCGGTGTAGGGTCTGGTCAGGGGTGCACTTGCTGTTCATATGAAATGATAATTCGTTATTGACTCTTTTAAATCAAAAGGAACGATTTTGCAGAGTTAGCCACGGGGTGGGGTGCGTTTAATAAGGACGTGGAGACAGTAGATTCATCCGCACCCCGGAATAGCACAAAAATGTGGTCCTGATTGGGAATTTACAATTCAAGGGACCGTTTCCCGATCATATCAGAGCGGCGAACATGTAGAAACTCTTTAAAGGAAATGGCTCATCAGTAGAAACTGCAAGAGCAGAAGGAGAGTCGATGAATAATGGAACATTTTGTGTGAATCTCGAATTCAATATCATGCAATCAACTTTATTGATAATGGAATACAGAACAAGAGCAAATAGGTTATTTTCAACTTGTAAAATTATGTGCAGGAATATTATGTCCTGTTCTGGATTCCGCAGTTCTGTAAGGATTTGAAGGTATTGTGTGAGTACAGAAGGGATTCAGCAGAGGGCTGATGGCGGTTTCCAGATAACAGGAGTTCAGCAGGAGAAAGGGAGAAGCAGCAGGAGATGATTAAGAATGAGCAGCTCTGGATTAAAGGTTTGAGGAACTGAAACAATGATGATATAAATTCGGACTTTTCAACAGAGCGAGTGGTGAGGATGGGGATTCTACTGCCTGAGTGTGTGGTGATGACCGGTTCAATAGGAAGAATTCAAAGGGTAATTACCCTCTGATTGAAAGTGAATCCAGTGCAGGCATATACAAAAAACAAGAACAAGAACAATGAAAAGTACAGCATAGGAACAGGCCCTTCGGCCCTCTAAACCTGCGCCGACCATGCTGCCCGTCTCAACTAAAATATTCTACACTTCCGGGATCCGTATCCCTCTATTCCCATCTTATTCATGAATTTGTCAAGAAGCCCCTCAAACTTAACTCTCGTCCCTGCTTCCACCACCTCTTCCGGCAGCGAGTTCCAGGCAGCGACTACACTCTATGTAAAAAAACTTCCCTTGTCCATCTCCTCTAAACCTTGCCACTCGCACCTTAAACCTATGCCCCCTAGTAATTGACCCCTCTAACATGGGAAAACGTCTCTGACTATCCACTCTCTAGATGCCCCACATAAATTTGTAGACCTCTATCAGGTCGCCCTTCAACCTCCTTGGTTCCAAGTGAGAATTACTATTATGGGTAAATCAATACCCTGCGCATTGACCATAGCCCCTCAACCTCCTTCGTTCCAAGTGAGAATTACTGTTATGGGTAAATCAATGCCCTGCGCATTGACCATAGCCTATCAACCTCCTTGGTTCCAAGTGAGAATTACTATTATGTGTAAATCAATACCCTGCGCATTTACCATAGCCTATCAACCTCCTTCGTTCCAAGTGAAATTACTATTATGTGTAAATCAATACCCTGCGCATTGTCCATAGCCTATCAAACTAACCTGTACATATTTGGCTTCCGTTGTGCCCTAGCAGGTTTATCTTTGCTCTCCCATCCAGACTGACTAGTTTTTGTTCTGTATTTATCTCTGTGTGACCCCCTATTGAACCTGCACATTGTGACCGTTTTCCCCAGCCAATCCAGTTGTCACCCCCTCGAATAGTGTCATCAAACCCACCGCAAAGTTGTAGATTACATTCCGATTCAGGTGCAACTAATCCGAGATTTATATGTTGCGCCTTTCCCAGGAACGGAATCAGTGGCCGAGTCGCCTGCACCATCTCAGTAGCAGCCATTCATCTGCTATACCCACCCCCCCCCCCCCCCCAACTTCATCCAATCCTCGCTGTCAAGGATCCGGAGACATTAACCTCTGACGTCATCTTTTCAATCTGGTCCGAAAACCGTAAATTTGTGATGCAGGACCTCGTCCAATTTTCTATTTCTGTCGTTGGTACGGATTTTACCCACGACCTCTGTCTGTTACCACTCCCCATTCAGAATGTCCTGCAAGGGTTTGCCGACATTCATGACACTGGCACCAGTCAGGCCAAATGCCATCCTGGACTCAGAGAGAGGGCGTTAGAAACGCTCGTTGGACTTCTCGCAGCGCAATGACCTTGTTTCTCCTGTATTCCCCAGATTAAACGTCTGTTTTCAAAACAGATAAACTGACCTTGAATGAAATACATGCTGCTTCTTTCCTAATCTGCTGATTCCCCCTCATTATATTGGTGCTTCCACATTTTTACAATGTACATTAATGATCTGGAAGAAGGTACTGAAGGCACTGTTGCTAAGTTTGCAGATGATACAAAGAACTTGAGAGGGACAGGCAGTATTGAGGAAGCAAGGGGGCTTCCGAAGGTTATGCTAGGATAGAGTGGACGCGGAGAGGATGTTTCCACTTGTAGGAAAAACTAGAACCAGAGGACACAATCTCAGACGAAAGGGACGGTCCTTTAAAACAGAGATGAGGAGGAATTTTTTCAGCCAGAGGGTGGCGAATCTGTGGAACTCTGACGCAGAAGGCTGTGGAGGCCAATTCACTGAGTGTATTTAAGACATAGATAGATAGGTGTTTGATCAATAAGGGGATCAGGGGTTATGGTTTGAAGGCTGCAGAATGGGGATGAGAACGTTCCAGCCATGATTAAATGGCGGAGCAGACTCGATGGGCCAAGTGGCATAATTCTGCTTCTCTGTCTTATGGTCTTATTCCCCCTTTAACTGCCAATAAAATACTCCACTTTTTCTACACTGACTTCCCTCTCCACACCTTAAATCACTCTCCACTACTTTCACTTCTTCACAATTTTGTTCTGTCCCCCTCATCTTTCATCTTAGTTTCCACCTTCATTCTCCATACCTTTTTTCAACCTCTCGGTTTCCATTCTTTACTTCCCTCCCAGACACTTTTCAATTATCAACAATCCACGCTGTGAGCTTTCCGACATGCTGCACTATTTCAAACTCCTCATATCAATCTATTCATCTCGTGTACTTTCCTTTCCTCTCAATATAATTTATTTCTTCTCTCCACCTTTCTAATGTCCATTACTGTACCCTCAACTTTTCTTATTCATCTCTCAGTTCGACTAGAATTTGCAAATGTAAAATGAAATTGATTATCATACAAAGTTATGCGGAGGCACAGGTCGTGTTGAGGAATCAGGGGGCGACATAGGGTCTTGGGCAGGCTAGCGGGTGGGCAAATAAGTAGCAGATTAAATACAATGGGCAGCAGTTTGAGGTAATGCACTTTGGTAGAATGAATAGATGCACAGAGTATTTTCTAATGTAGAAATGCTGAGAAAATGAGAAGCACACGTCCTAGCCGAAGATGACCTTACCATTAACGTGTACGTTCAGTCAGTAGTTAGGAAGGCAAATGCAATGTTAGCATTTATGTTGAGAGGACAGAACACAAGAGCAGTGATGTACTTCTGCACCTGTATAATGTTATTATCAGACCCCATTAGGAGCATTGTCAGTAGTTTTGGGCCCAGTATCTCAGGCAGGACGTGTTTGTCTTTGAAAGAATCCAGAGGGGGTTCAGAAGAATGATGGCTGGAATGGAGAGCCAGCCGTAAGGAGCAGTTGGGGACTCTGGGTCTGTACTCGTTGGAGTTTTGAAGGATGAGGGTGGATCTTGTTGAAACTTACAGAATACTGAGAGGCCTGGATAGATTGGTCATTGAGAGGACTGTTCCACTGGTAAGAAAAACTAGAACACGAGGACACAGTATCAGACGAAAGGGACGATACAAAAAACTGCGATGAGGAGGAATTTCTTCAACCAAAGGGTACTGAATATGTGGAACTCTTTGCTGCAGAAGGCTGTGGAGGCCAGCACACTGTCTCTAAGACAGAGATAGATAGGTTTTTGATTAAGAAGGAGGTCAAGGCAGGTAAGAACCGTAACAACCATTACCGAATGGCAGAGCCGACTCGATGGGCGAAACTCGATGTTCCTAAACCCAATGGACTGATGGTCTTATGATATAGATTTGGCGCGGGGGCGTCAGGGAGATGTTAGCTATTTTGTAGAAACTAACTCCTTTGAACGTTCGGTATGAATGGAAACAGACTTAAGATAATCATTAAATGTATCATAGAGATAAAGAGGCGGTGAAATGTTATGAGGTTACATAGAATTGTTTGGAATATCTGGAACGACTACATCTTCCTCTGAGCTGAAAATTCATATTTATTATTCTGGGAGGAAATCGTTTAATGGCACTCATAACCAACCGAGTAACTGCATCTGTCGATCTATTTCCGAAGTTCCTATCTAAAGCATGTTGTACCTCCTGCCAAATCAATGCACCCTTGACCTTGTTTCGTCCTCCCACTCTGTTGAATGTTAACTAAGCCAAAATATCTGCCCACCGATATCAATTGAAACAACGATTTCGTTGGTCAATATTTTCACTGACCTATATTGACACTCCCCAGGCGCATAGAAAAACAGAAACAACAATGTTACACTCCAACAAGTGTTTTTAAGTTTCTTTATGGCCTTGCTCTGCCTGACACGTCATTGAATCCAGTGCCATCAGCTGGAACCACTAATTCTGTTGTATCTAATCAGTGCCTTGTCCAGGTGCAACAAGACCTCCCTGTTTGTGTTCTCACCTGCCGCTGAAACAAAGACCAACGTTCCATTTTACGCACCTCTGGCCTTCTCAACGTCCACGCTGGCTTTTAATGTCTGATTCATGAGGACCCCACCTCTCATGAAACTCCTCTGAGCGGCATATTTCTGCTGTCTTTCTGCATTTGAATAATATTGAGATCCTTTATTCTTCCCAGCAATGTATACCATCACATTTCCCGACATGATATTCCATTTGCCAAGCCTTTGTTCATTCACCCAATCTGTCTATGTGCCTCTGTAACTCTGTTCCATCCTCACCACTTGTCTGCCAAGTTATTGTAGCGTGAGCAGGGGAGAGCATACAAGAGATGTGAGAATTAGACCCACAAACATATAGCAGTTTCTCAAAGAGTGGAGGTAAATTGAAGATGGGGCAAAGTGAATAGATTTTCTATAAAAGGGAGACAGAATAAGAGAGAAAATGAATTTGGAAACATGAATGCGGAAGGACCAGAGAAAAATAAGCTGGGTAAACTGATAGGAACAAAGACGAAGATTCTTTAATATGAATAAGGACGGTGACCGCGACATTGTGAGTGAGGGGATGATGCGAGGGCATAGGCAATTAGTGCCCAGTATCCAAATGCAAAAACGATGTTGATCGCCATGGTTTTGAAACAAGCAACATTGCATATTTAAATGTAGCCGTCATCTTTGAGTTTCGAGCCTGATCCTTAGATTGTGATGTAATCCCCAATGAGACTGACAGTGAGAGCGCAGCTGCTGTCAGTGGATTGTTTGTTGATCAACCTGTAAAGAACATCATTAGGGATGTATAGACCTCGGATCACTAAGCATCCAGTTTAATATAAATACACCGTTCATGGTACTTTACTGTGTCAAACACCAGGGGCAGATCTTCACCAACACCAGCACGGGTCCATGACGCAGAAAATGCGTTTGACAAAATCTTTCGAGTCAGCAGCTGTGTACTATCCTGTACTCGCAACAGTCGGTGCACCTGGTAAATTACTTTTAGATCTTGAAATGTTGAACTTGTTTCTGTTTAATGTTCAAAGCCGGGCAAATGTATTGCGTTAACCTTCAATTTTGAGTTAAACATGGTGATGATTTTTTAACGTTCTTCAGTTTGACCATTAGAATAACTATCTGATCGAGAAAACTCCTACATTATCTCTGAATGTGTCCTTTGTCCCAGTGCATTACAGAGCTGATATTTTTTGTTTATTCACATTTTGATATTATTTCTTCTGATTATTTGTATTTGTCAGATATTCTGCAACTCCCTTTTCCCCCCTTTGGACTCTTACCTCCGACCAGCTTCATGTTTAATGATGTTCTGCCTTTCTAAATGTAGCGCAGTGTTTTCTTTCTGCTCCTTTCCGCTCCGTTTCCGATCACCTTTTCAGAGCGGTTGATCAGACTGCTCATTTTTATCATTGGTTTGTTCCCTGGCGGTCTGGTCATCATCCTTATTTTCTGTCCCCTCAAAACCATTAACCGTGGACGTTATCGGCTTGCCAACTAGGCTTTCTACCCAGTTTTAATGCATCCATTGAAACAGCTAATTCAACGCCATCTGAAGTCTCAAACATAGCATTACTGCATTACAGATGAGAGGTGATAATCCACAATGTCTGCCAACACCAAGCACTGGATATTCAGATTATCGCAGCTCGCAGGGGGTGTGGATATCAGTATATGGAACTTCAAATGAACCTGATTGTAGCAGATGTTGACCAGTTATAGCATCATGGAATGATATCATAGAATCATAGAATTTACAGTGCCTATGGAGGCCGTTCAGCAAATCGAGTCTGAACCGGCCCTTGGAAAGAGCACCCCACTTAAGCAAGGCACCTCCACTCCATCTCTGTAACCCATTAACCCCACTTTGCACTTTTTTGACACTAAGGGCAATTTAGCGCAGCCATTCCACCTGACCTGCACATCTTTGGACTGTGGGAGGAAACTGGAGCACCCAGACGAAACCCACGCACCCACATGGAGAACGCGCAGACTCCACACAGACAGTGACCCAAGCCGGGAATCGAACCTGAGACCCTGGAGCTGTGAAGCAACAGTGCTAATCACTATGCCACAGCGCAGTTATTTTGGCGTAATCACCTTCCCGGACTATAAACTGTCGGTAGCACAGTCTTGAAGACTGTTGCCTCAGAGCTCCAGGGTCCCATGGTCGATTTCTGGCATGGGTCAGTGTCAGTGTGGAGTCTGCATGTCCCCCCCCTCCGATAACGGGGGGGGGGGGGGGGGGCGTGTCTGCGTGGGTTTCCTCAGAGTGCTCCGGTTTCCTCTCACAAGTTCCGAAATATGTGCTGTTACATTTGAATGTGACTTTCTGAATGTTTTCTCTGTGTACCGAAACATGTGGAGACTTCCACAGTAACCTCATCGCAGTGTTCATGTGCGCCTGCCTGTGACATTATTATGTCTGGTTTCTATTCTACTTCTCACAGTGAACATCGTTACAATCGCAATCCTGTGTTTCAAAGACTGTGGCCTCTCCAAATGCATCACCCGCTATTTGGTGGCCATGGCGGCAGCCGATCTCATGGTTATTGTCTGGAATGTACTCTTACATCGCATTGCTACAATATATTGGAAACACACATTCCTGCTCTACACTCCCGTCTGCAGATTCATTCTCTTCATGTCTCCAGCTGCAATCGATATTTCTGTGTGGTTGACGGTCTCTTTTACCTTTGACCGCCTGGTGGCCATTTGCTATCAGAAGCTGAAAACCAAATATTGCACCGAGAAAACTGCAGTTGTTGTTATCACCACTGTGAGTTCGCTGCTCTGCTTGAAGAACATTCCCTGGCCATTCCTGTATTCCTCCCATTACAACGGGATTCAGTGGGGATGTCTGCTGTCCACAAATGTTTTCATTGAGCCGATGTGGATGGCATATTCTTGGTTTGAGCAGATCCTAACCCCAGTGATCCCATTCTTTCTGATTTTGTTCTTTAATATTGTCACCGTCAAACGCATTGTAATAGCCAGTCGCGGCCGAACCAGCCTCCGGCAGCACAGCAGTGACAGGGATGAAAAGGATCCTGAGCTGATCAACCGGAGACGATCCATTGTGTTACTCTTTGCAATATCCAGTAGTTTTATCCTGCTCTGGATGACAACAGTTATATATTTCATATGCGTTAGAATTACGTCGGCCTTCAAGAGCAGATATATACTTACCCCCTTTCCTGAATTTCAAGAGGCTGGGATTATGCTGCAGCTTCTGAGCTCCTGCACCAACACAGCTATTTACACAATAACCCAGAGAAAGTTCAGAAACCTGCTGCTCAGGGCGTTCAAATATCCCTTCACACTGATAGAGAAATTAGTGAAATGTTGCAGAAAACATTACTGAAGACGGGACTCCCATAATCCTTGTCCCATTTCAAATTGATTACAATTATCGCCTTTAATTAATAAATCCAATCAGCAGAAGATCAAATAATTTTCAATGATTTTTCAAAACAGTCTATTTGTTGTAAAAATGAACCAGCATTAAATTGACGAATATCAGTAATCCATTGACTGAAGAAAATACATGCAATGCGCGTAGCACACTGAAATATTGTAACCGGTTTATTTGTCAAATTACTTCACAATACTGATAGAAATGGAGAAACCAAATTTGATCAATTGGATATTGATGCTTATTTCCACTGAACCATACTACTAATTAATCCCAGTTCATGGCGCTTTTTTCCATAATCCTCATCACTTATTTACGAGTTTACTTAACACATACTAATTATTCAGTACCTGTAATAATTTAATAAATGTTCTAGAATTTTAAATGAAAAATGTATGGTATTGATTGTCGTGAGAACATGCTTACACTTCGAACAATTTTGTGTTGTGGAACTGCAACAATGTTCATTACATTTGAAGTAAAGACATTATTCTAATAACAGAAGTAAACAGCGAAGCAGGAAGTTCAGAGGAGCAGTTCAAACTGGCATGCTGCAGCCTATGGGGTTGATGTAGAATATGGTGAGAGATGCCAGATGCTGGTCGGGTAGTAGAAATGGAATTGAAATATTGCCGCAGAGAAGAGAATCATCAGTTGCATTGTGCTGCATGTCGAAAACGTGTTGGAGATGGAAATGGGGGAGGGTTCTGAACTCCCACGCAGTTAATGCTGTAGATTATTTTGTCATAGGTGAAGGGGAGGGCAGCAATACGTTGAAGTGGAAAGGCGGTGGTCAATATCGAATAGTAATTCCTATAGAGATACGTGATTAGGAGTAGGCAAAGCTCCGGGTTCTTTGAAGAGCTTGAAAAATGGTGCACTGAAGGCAAGAAAATGATATGGTTGTTTGCATGATGACTGGAGGAATGACAGTGGAGGTATGGAGGTGGTATTGAACTGGCAGCGTGGATTCAGCGTGGATAAAATTGCGCATATCCGAGTTGCAACGGTTTGGTAGCCGTAAGGGGACGGATTAAGGCATTGCTGTATGGAGACTGTGCAAGTATAGGTGTGGACAGGGGAGTGATGTTCGAAGCAGTGGATTGGAAAGCTTTGGTCAAGTATTGTGGACAGGATGGGTCATTATTTGGAGGTGTTAATCGACTACTTGAAGATAAAAAGTGTGGGTAGGTATGGAGCAAAACTGACGATGATGAGGTGCATTGTGAAGATATGTAGGAGAGAAGGGGTGTGACAACAGAAGGTCATGACAGTGAGGGTTTTTGTACAGGACCATGTTAGGACTGATTGGGTAGATTGTGCTGGGGAGTTTCTGGACGAGAGTGGACTTATGGAGTTGGGAATAAACGCCACAGAAAGATTTAAGGATTTGGAGGTGTACGTATAGAAGTGGTATACGTGTGAGTGAATGTTGGGTGAGGGAGCAGGTACAGAGGGGTAGGTGTACTTCTGGAGGTGGTATCGGAGTGAGGGAAATGTGTTTGAGGAAGCAGGGTGCAGGTATAGACGGGAGGGGGGATGAACGTATAGAGGTGGTATAGGAGTGACTAAAAGTCCTTGGAGAAGCAGGGAGCAGGTACAGACTGCGGTGTGCACGGATAGACGTGGAATAGGATTGAGTGAAAGATGTTTGGAGGAGATGGGAGCAGGTACAGACGAGGTGTGTACGTACATAGGTTGTAGAGGAGTGTGTGAAAGTTGTTTGGGAAGCAGGGTGCAGGTACAGAATAAGTGTATACGTATAAAGGTGTTAGAGGAGTGATGGATTGTTGTTAGTAGAGGTAGGAGCAGGTACACGGAGGGGGGGGGGGCAGGTACAAGAGAAGTATATACGTATAAAGGTGTTAGAGGAGTGACGTAATGCTGTTAGTAGAAGTAGGAGCAGGTATAGAGTGCGGAGGCGTGTACGTATTGAGGTGGTATAGGAGTGAGCGACAATTCCTCTTCAAAGAATTATAACAGATTTGTCAAGCATGGTTTTTCCCTTCTAAACTCCATGCTGACTCTCACTGATCCGGCCATTGCTTTCTAAACGTTTCATTATTAAATCCTCGATAAAGGATTCAAGCATTTTCCCCACTACCGAAGTAAGTCTTACTGGTTTATAATTCCCTGTTTTTTCTCTACCTCCCTTTTTTGATAATCAGAATGGCGTGAGCTACCGTCCAATCTGCAGGGACAGTTCCAGAGTCTTTAGAATCCCGGAAGATGACCACCAATGCATCCACTGTTTCCATAGCCACCTCCGAAGGCACTCCGGGATGCAAATTCTCAGGACCTGGGAATTTATCCGCCTTCAATTCCTTCAGTTTTTCCAGCATTATTTATCCACTAATGCTTATCTTCCTCAGTTCTTCCCTCTCACTAAACCTTTCGTTCTCCAAGATTTCTGGGATCTGATTTGAGGCCTCATTTGTGAATACACAACCACATTATGTATTCAATTGCTCAGCCATTTATTTGCCCGTTATTATGCATTCTCCTGTTCCTGTCTGTAATGGGCCTACTTTTCTCTTTACCAATCTCTTTCTCTTCACATATCTGTGGAAACCCTTTATGTTTCCTGCAAGCTTCCTTTCGTATTTTCCTTCCCCTTCTTAATCAATCCCTCCGTCCTTTTTTGCTGAATTCTAAACTGCTTCCAATCCTCAGACCTATTATTTTTCTTGGCCAATCTGTATGCTTCTTCCTTTTATCGGATACTATTTCTAATTTCCTTTGTAAGCCATGGATTGGCCCTCTTACCCCCTTTGCTTTTGCGCCAGACAGGAATGAACAGTTGCTGTAGTTCCTCCATGCGTTCATTGAATGTTTGCCATTGTCTATCCACTGTCAGGCGACGGGGCTGGATTAGCTCACTGGGCTATATCGCTGGCTTTTAAAGCAGACCAAGCAGGACAGCAGCACGGTTCAGTCCACGGACAGGCGCCGGAATGTGGCGACTAGGGACTTATTACAGTAACCAGTGAAGCCTACTCGTGACAATAAGCAATTTTCTTTTTTTTTCATTTCATCCGTTTATGTAACTGTCCGCAATCTATCAAGGCCAACTCACGCCTCATATCATAATAGTTCTCTTTATTAAGATTCAGCACACGAGCCTCCGAACTAACTACTTCACTCTCCATATTGATAAAAAAAATTATCATGTTATGGTCTATCATACCCAAGTGGTCACGCACAGCCAGATTGGCAATGATATCCTTCTCATGAAACAGTATCCAGTCTAACATGGGCTGCTCTCTAGTTGGTTCCTCCGCTTATTGGTAAAGAAAACCATTCCGTATACAGTCTAGGAAATCCTCCTCTCCAGCATTGTGGCTAATTTTATATGCCCAATTATGGGAAATTAATATCACCCATGATCGCCGATATTCCTTTATTACATACATTTGGATTTTTTGGTTAATGCAATTCCCAACCTCACCAGTGCAGTTTGGGGTCTATATATGACAAACACTAATGATTTTTGTCTCTTGGGATTTCTCAACTCATACAGATTGCACGTTTTCAGAGCTAGATCCTTTCCTACTATTGTGCTAATTTCTTCTTTAACCAGCAGTGCCACGCCACCACCTTTTTAATGCCTGTTCATCCTAAATGCTGAGAACCCTGGGACATTCAGTTGCCTTCCATATTCACCCTGCAGCCATGTCTCCATTATCCCAATTATATCATGCGCATTTATATCGATCTGCACGATTAGTTCATCCACTTTATTGCAAATGCTCCGCACATTCAGGTACAGAGCCATTATGTTTGTTTTTTCACAATCTTTTTTTTGCTCCCAATATTTTTCTCCAGCGCCCTGTTTGAGTTCTGCCCTTGGTTTCTCCACCTATCTCTTTTCGTGTTACTTTTTCTACCGTTTGCATTTGTCATTGCTCCCCGTTCTCTGCCTTATTGAATAGGTTCCCACCCCCCTGGCATATTAGTTTAAACCGTCCCCAACCGGTCTAGGAAATATCCCACGGCCCCTCCCCGGACATCAGTTCCAGACCTGCACTGGTTTAACCCATCCGGTTTGTACATGTGCCACCTCCACCAGAACCGGTCCCAATTCGCCAGGAATCTAAAATTCTCCCCCTGACACCATACCTTCAGCCACCTATTAATCCTGTATATCCTTTCACTTCTCCTCTGGCCTGCACGTTGCACAGGTAGTAATCCTGAGATCACAACCTTGGATGCCCGATCTATTTGTGGAATGATCCAGGACAATAGGGAGAGGCTGGAATAGTGGGATCTGTTTCTGGACGGACCAGGACAATAGGGAGAGGCTGGGGTAGTGGGAGCTGATTGTCGAATGACCCAGGACAATGGGGAGAGGCTGGGGCAGTGGAATCGGTTTGTGGAATGATCCAGGACAATAGGGGAAGGCTGGGACAGTGGGATTTGTTTGTGGAATGATCCAGGACAATAGGATGATACTGGGGCAGTGGGATCTGTTCCTGGAATGATACTCGACAATACGGATAGGCTATGGAAGTGAGATCTGTTTCTTGATTGACCCAGAACAATACGAAGAGGCTGGAGCTGTGGGATCTGTTTGTTGAATGATCCTGGACAATAAGGAGAGGCTGTAACAGTGGGATCTGTTTCGGGATTGATCCAGAACAATAGGGGGAGGCTGGGGCAGTGGGATATGTTTGTGGAATAACCCAGGACATTAGGGAAAGGCTGGGGCAGTGGGAGCTGTTTGTTGAATGATCTAGGACAATAGGAAGAAGCTGGGGCATTGGGAGCTGTATGTGGACTGATCCAGGACTATAAGGAGAGGCTGGGAGAGTGGAATATGATTGTCGAATGCTCCAGGGCAACAGGGAGAGGCCGGGCGCTGGAATGTGTTTGTGGAATGACCCATGATAATAGGGAAAAGCAAGGACAGTGGGATCTGTTTGTGGAATGATCCTCGACAATAAGGGGAGGCTGAGACAGATAGACCTGTTTCTGGATTGATCCGGGACACTAGGTAAAGGACAGGACAAGTGGGACCTGTTTCGGGATTAATCCACAACAATAGGGAGAGTCTGGTGTAGCGGGATTTGTATGTTGAATGATCCAGGACAAAAGGGAGAGGTTGGCGAAGTGCAATCAGTTTGAGGCATGTTCTCGGGAAATGGGTGATGCTGGGGCAGTGCGATTAGTTTGTGCATTGACACAGGGCTATGGCGAGAGAGCGGGGCAGTGGAGTTTTTTGGGCATGGATATAGGGCTATGGGGAGAGAGAGGGGCAGTGGGATTAGATTGGGGAATGATACAGGACTATGGGGAGATAGCAAGGCAGTGGGTTTAGTTTGTGGATTGATACAGGGCTATGGGGGAGAGTGGGGCAGTGGGTTTAGTCTGGGGATTGATACGGGGCTATTGGGAGAGAGTGGGGCAGTGGGATTAGTTTGGGGATTGATGCAGGATAATGGGGAGTGAGTGGGGCAGTGGGTTTATTCGGTGGATTGATACGGTGCGATGGGGAGAGAACGGGGCAGTGGGATTAGTTAGCGGAATAACACAGGGCTATGGGGAGAGTAGGGAAGTGGGATTAGTTTCAGGATTGATACAGGGCTATGAGGGAAGAGTGAGGCAGTGGGTTCAGTCTGGGGATTTATACAGAGCTATGGGGAGAGAGCTGGGCAGTGCATTTGGTTCGTGGATTGATGCAGGGCTATGGGGAGTGAGTGGGGCAGTGGGATTAGTTTGTGGATTGATACAGGGCTATGGGGAGAGAGTGTGTCAGTGGGATTAGTTTGTGGATTGATACAGGGCTATGGGGAGAGAGTGGGTCAGTGGGATTAGTTTGTGGATTGATACAGGGCTATGTGGGGAGAGAGTGGGTCAGTGGGATTAGTTTGTGGATTGATACAGGGCTATGTGGGGAGAGCGGGGCAGCGGTATTAGTTTGGGCATTGATACAATGCTATGGGGAGGGAGTCGATCAGTGGGATTAGTTTTGGGTCGGTACAGGGCTTTGGAGATATAGTGGAGCAGTGGGATCTGTTTCGGGGTTGATACAGGGCTATGGGGAGAGAGTTGGGCAGTGAGATTAGTTTGGGTATTGATACAGGGCTGCGGGGAAAGAGTGGGGAAGGTATGTTAATTTGGGGATTGATACACGGCTATGGGGAGTGAGTGGGTAGTGGGATGAGTTTGGGGATTGATACGGGTCTATGGGGGGGAGAGCGGGGCAATGGGATACGTCTGGGGATTGATACATGTTTTTGGGGAGAGTGCGGTACAGTGGGATTAGTTTGGGATTGATACAGGGCTATGGTGAGTGAGCGGGGCAGTGTGATTAGTTTGGGATTGATACATGGGTATGGGGAGAGAGCGGGGCAGTGGGATTAGTTTGGGGATTGATACAGGGCTATGGGGAGAGTGGGGCAGTGGGATTAGTTTCGGGATTGATACAGGACGACGGGAATGGATTCGAGCAGTGGGATTAATTTGTGGATTGATGCACGGTTTGGGAGAGAGCGCTGGCCTTAGTTTGGGGATGGATACAGGGCTATAGGGAGGGAGTCGAGCAATGGGATTTATTTCCGGACTGACACAGGGCTATGGGTAGAGCATGGGGCGGTGGGATTAGTTTGCGGATTGATACACGGCTACGGGGAGCGAGCGGGGATGGATAGACGACTATGGGGAGAGAGCTGGGCAGTGGGATTCGTTTGTGGATTGATACAGGGCTATGGGGAGAGAGTGGGGCGTAGGGATTAGTTTGGAGATTGATACTGGGCTATGGGGAGAGAGCTGGGCAGTGAGATTAGTTTGGGGATTGATACACGGCTATGGGGAGAGAGTGGGACATTGGGATTAGTTTGGGATTGATACAGGGCTATGGGGAGAGAGCTGGGCAGTGGGATTAGTTTGGGGATTGATACAGGGCTATGGGGAGAGAGTGGGGCAGTGGGATTAGTTTGGGATTGATACAGGGCTATGGGGAGCGTGTGGGGCAGTGTGATTAGTTTAGGATTGATACAGGGCTATGGGGAGAGTGCGGGACAGTGGGATTAGTTTGGGATTGATACAGGGCTCTGGGGAGAGCGTGGGGCAGTGGGGTTAGTTTGGGATTGATACATGGGTATGGGGAGAGAGCGGGCAGTGGGATTAGTTTGGGGATTGATACAGGGCTATGGGGAGAGTGGGGCAGTGGGATTAGTTTCGGGATTGATACAGGACGACGGGAATGGATTCGAGCAGTGGGATTAATTTGTGGATTGATGCACGGTTTGGGAGAGAGCGCTTGGCCTTAGTTTGGGGATGGATACAGGGCTATAGGGAGGTAGTCGAGCAATGGGATTTATTTCCGGACTGACACAGGGCTATGGGTAGAGAATGGGGCGGTGGGATTAGTTTGCGGATTGATACACGGCTACGGAGAGAGAGCGGGGATGGATAGAGGACTATGGGGAGAGAGCGGGGCAGTGGGATTCGTTTGGAGATTGATACTGGACTATGGGGAGAGAGCGGGGCAGTGGGATTAGTTTGGGGATTGATACACGGCTGTGGGGAGAGAGTGGGACAGTGGGATTAGTTTGGGATTGATACAGGGCTATGGGGAGAGAGCTGGGCAGTGGGATTAGTTTGGGATTCATACAGGGCTATGGGGAGCGAGTGGGGCAGTGTGATTAGTTTGGGATTGATACAGGGCTATGAGGAGAGCGGGGGCAGTGGGATTAGTTTGGGGATTGATACAGGCTATGGGGCGAGAGTGGGGCAGTGTGATTAGTTTGGGATCGATACAGGGCTATTGGGAGAGAGCGGGGCATTGAGATTAATTTTGGGATTGATACAAAGCTTTGTGAAGAATGCGGTTCCACCTATGCATTGTGCCCCACTCATGTGTTACCTGGATCGCCAGGTACCGAAACCGTTCCCCGTCCACCTTAAACGGCTGGGCACCACGTTTGCCTCCCGCCTCGCATCATCCAGCGGAAACACCTCACTTTTTCCGATATTCAGTCTATAACCCGGAAAGGCCCCAAACCCCTCCAATGATTCATTCTGTCCATGCTTTGCAATCGATCCGACACTAACACCAGCAGGTCATCGGCGTGCAGCGACAGCCGATGCTCTCTATTCCCCTCACTTCCTGTCCCCTACCCAGCTGAGACCGGAAGTGGCATTTCCAAAGGCTCAATTGCGAACATAATTAACAGCGGAAACACCAATCACACCTGCCTGGCAGCCATAAGCAACTCCAAATACACTGAGTTCATCTCATTCAGTGGCAAGCTTGATATGAGGGACATAAAGACCAACCGACCCACACTACAAGCCTCAGCCCAAACCCAAACCGATCAAGAATTGTGAGCCCGCTTCTGTACCCTTTCAAAGGTATCCACACCCATCTACTGTGGCGACCAGTATTTCAAATAATATTCCAAGTGTGACCGAAGTAAGGTTCTGTCTACACAACCTGCTATTTTAAAAATTAATGCTCCATCTAAGGAACGCAAGCGAGCCGCAGGTCTTCTTTTTCATTTAAAAATGTAGAGTATTCAATTCATATTTTCAAATGAATTGACAATTTAGCTTGATCAATCTACGTACCTTGCACATATTTGTGTTGTGGGGGCGAAAGCCAGGCAGACACGGGGATAATGAACAACTCCCACACAGTGATCCAGAGGCTGATTCTAATCCGGGACCTCGGCTCCGTCAGGCAGCAGTGCCAACCCTGAGGCATCGTGGTGCCATATACCGGAGATCTCCTTGACAACCTTATCCAACTCGTTGCCGCTTTCAGTGAGGTGTTGATGTGTCCGCCCAGATCGGACTGTTTGCTCGCACGCCGAAAGCTTCTGCCATTTACTGTGATAATCCTGTGCTGTGTCAGCCAAGGGAATGCTAATGGGTGCACTCTAGAGGAATATTTCTTCTGTATCTAAACCCGTGCTGTACCTGTCCTGGGAGTGTTTGATGGGGACAGTGTAGAGGGAGCTTTACTCTTTATCTAATCCCGTGCTGTACCTGTCCTGTGAGTGTTTGATGGGGACAGTGTAGAGGGAGCTTTACTTTGTATCTAACCCCGTGATGTACCTGACCTGGGAGTGTTTGATGTGGACAGTGCAGAGGGAGATTTACTCTGTATCTAACCCCGTGCTGTACCTGTCCTGGGAGTGTTTGATGGGGACAGTGTGGAGGGAGCTTTACTCTGTATCTAACTCCGTGCTGTACCTGTCCTGGGAGTGTTTGATGGGGACAGTGTAGAGGGAGCTTTACTCTGTATCGAACCCCGTGCTGTACCTGCCCTGCGAGTGTTTGATGTGGACAGTGTAGTGGGAGCTTTACTCTGTATCTAACTCCGTGCTGTACCTTTCCTGGGAGTGTTTGATGGGGACAGTGTAGACGGAGCTTTACTCTGTATCTAAACCCGTGCTGTACCTGTCCTGGGACTGTTTGATGGGGACAGTGTAGAGGGAGCGTTACTCTGTATCTAACCCCGTGCTGTACCTGTCCTGAGCGTGTTTATTGGGGACTGTGTCGAGGGAGCTTTACTCTGTATCTAACCCCGTGCTGTACCTTTCCTGAGCGTGTTTATTGGGGACTGTGTCGAGGGAGCTTTCCACTATCTCCTCCTGTGCAGCCTTGTGTAAGTTCAGGATAACCTCCTCGCTCTTTTACTTTGTGCCCCTTTCAATAAAGCCCAAAGTATTTTAATCTTTATTAACTGCTGTCCACCTCTCCTTCCATCTTCAATTATCGATGCATACATACACTCAGCTATCTCAGTTCCTGCACCCCTTTTAAAATCTTACCCGTATATTATATTGTTCAGCCATTTCCTACCTAGCAAAATGCCTGACCTGAGGAAGGTGCAGTGCTCGGAAAGCTAGGAATCTGAAACAAACAAGATAGACTTTAACCTGGTGTTTCCAGACTTCTTACTGTGCCCACTCCAGTCCAACGCCTGCATCTCCACCTCAATACAAGATCTAGATTATTAATGTATGTCAGGAAAAGCAAGTGTACCAATACCGGCGTCGAGGGAACACAAAACCTTCCTCCAGCCTGAAAGTTATCTATTAACCATTGTTCGCTGCTTCAAGAAATGCCACTGGAGAAAGAAAAGCGTTTCCACTGTTACAATAATTCTCCAGGTCTCCTCACACATCGAGGAGGCGGCGGGGGTGGGGGTACTCGTGTGAGCGACAGAGCATGAGATGGCAGATAATCACAAAATTCCAGTTGTGATACCAACACTTTATTCAGAATGTGAATATATATTTTTGAAATTTAAATCCTGGGCTAATAATTCCAAGATTCCAACCCTACACTTTGCTGTTTTCGATTTGAGTTCTGAATTTTCTAATATTGATCCTGTGATTAAACTGCATCCAGAGTGCAGGATTCACATTGTGTCTGTTGCTGCAAAGCCTGTTTCTCTGTGTGTGTGTGTGGGTGGGTATGTGCAGGAATTCACATTGGGTCTGTTGCTGCAAAGCCTGTTTCTGTGTGTGTGGGTCGGTATGTGCAGGAATTCACATTGTGTCTGTTGCTGCAAAGCCTGTTTCTGTGTGTGTGTGGGTGGGTATGTGCAGGAATTCACATTGTGTCTGTTGCTGCAAAGCCTGTTTCTGTGTGTGTGGGTGGGTATGAACAGGAATTCACATTGTGTGTGTTGCTGCAAACCTGTTTCTGTGTGTGTGGGTGGCTATGTGCAGGAATTCACATTGTGTCTGTTGCTGCAAAGCCTGTTTCTCTGTGTGTGTGTGTGGGTGGGTATGTGCAGGAATTCACATTGTGTCTGTTGCTGCAAAGCCTGTTTCTGTGTGTGTGGGTGGGTATGTGCAGGAATTCACATTGTGTCTGTTGCTGCAAAGCCTGTTTCTGTGTGTGTGTGTGGGTGGGTATGTGCAGGAATTCACATTGTGTCTGTTGCTGCAAAGCCTGTTTCTGTGTGTGTGAGTGGGTATGTGCAGGAATTCACATTGTGTCTGTTGCTGCAAAGCCTGTTTCTGTGTGTGTGGGTGGGTATGTGCAGGAATTCACATTGTGTCTATTGCTGCAAAGCCTGTTTCTGTGTGTGTGGGTGGGTATGTGCAGGAATTCACATTGTGTCTGTTGCTTCAAAGCCTGTTTCTGTGTGTGTGGGTGGGTATGTGCAGGAATTCACGTTGTGTCTGTTGCTGCAAAGCCTGTTTCTGTGTGTGTGTGTGGGTAGGTATGAGCAGGAATTCACATTGTGTCTGTTGCTTCAAAGCCTATTTCTGTGTGTGTGGGTGGGTATGTGCAGGAATTCACATTGTGTGTGTTGCTGCAAAGCCTGTTTCTGTGTGTGTGGGTGGGTATGTGCAGGAATTCACATTGTGTCTGTTGCTGCAAAGCCTGTTTCTGTGTGTGGGTGGGTATGTGCAGGAATTCACATTGTGTGTGTTGCTGCAAAGCCTGTTTCTGTGTGTGTGGGTGGGTATGTGCAGGAATTCACATTGTGTCTGTTGCTGCAAAGCCTGTTTCTGTGTGTGTGGGTGGGTATGTGCAGGAATTCACATTGTGTCTGTTGCTGCAAAGCCTGTTTCTGTGTGTGTGTGTGGGTATGTGCAGGAATTCACATTGTGTGTGTTGCTGCAAAGCCTGTTTCTGTGTGTGTGGGTGGGTATGTGCAGGAATTCGCATTGTGTCTATTGCTGCAAAGCCTGTTTCGGTGTGTGTGTGTGTGTGTGGGTATGTGCAGGAATTCACATTGTGTCTGTTGCTGCAAAGCCTGTTTCTGTGTGTGTGGGTCGGTATGTGCAGGAATTCACATTGTGTGTGTTGCTGCAAAGCCTGTTTCTGTGTGTGTGTGTGGGTGGGTATGTGCAGGAATTCACATTGTGTCTGTTGCTGCAAAGCCTGTTTCTTTGTGTGTGGGTGGGTATGTGCAGGAATTCACATTATGTCTGTTGCTGCAAAGCCTGTTTCTGTGTGTGTGTGGGTATGTGCAGGAATTCACATTGTGTGTGTTGCTGCAAAGCCTGTTTCTGTGTGTGTGGGTGGGTATGTGCAGGAATTCACATTGTGTATGTTGCTGCAAAGCCTGTTTCTGTGTGTGTGGGTGGGTATGTGCAGGAATTCACATTGTGTGTGTTGCTGCAAAGCCTGTTTCTGTGTGTGTGGGTGGGTATGTGCAGGATTCACATTGTGTCTGTTGCTGCAAAGCCTGTTTCTGTGTGTGTGGGTGGGTATGTGCAGGAATTCACATTGTGTCTGTTGCTGCAAAGCCTGTTTCTGTGTGTGTGTGTGGGTATGTGCAGGAATTCACATTGTGTCTGTTGCTGAAAAGCCTGTTTCTGTGTGTGTGTGGGTATGTGCAGGAATTCACATTGTGTGTGTTGCTGCAAAGCCTGTTTCGGTGTGGGTGTGTGTGTGGGTATGTGCAGGAATTCACATTGTGTCTGTTGCTGCAAAGCCTGTTTCTGTGTGTGTGGGTGGGTATGTGCAGGAATTCACATTGTGTGTGTTGCTGCAAAGCCTGTTTCTGTGTGTGTGTGTGTGGGTGGGTATGTGCAGGAATTCACATTGTGTCTGTTGCTGCAAAGCCTGTTTCTTTGTGTGTGGGTGGGTATGTGCAGGAATTCACATTATGTCTGTTGCTGCAAAGCCTCTTTCTGTGTGTGTGTGGGTATGTGCAGGAATTCACATTGTGTGTGTTGCTGCAAAGCCTGTTTCTGTGTGTGTGGGTGGGTATGTACAGGAATTCACATTGTGTCTGTTGCTGAAAAGCCTGTTTCTGTGTGTGTGTGGGTATGTGCAGGAATTCACATTGTGTCTGTTGCTGCAAAGCCTGTTTCGGTGTGTGTGTGTGGGTGGGTATGTGCAGGAATTCACATTATGTCTGTTGCTGCAAAGCCTGTTTCGGTGTGTGTGTGTGTGTGGGTATGTGCAGGAATTCACATTGTGTGTGTTGCTGCAAAGCCTCTTTCGGTGTGTGTGTGTGGGTGGGTATGTGCAGGAATTCACATTATGTCTGTTGCTGCAAAGCCTGTTTCTTTTGTGTGGGTGGTTATTTGTTTTTGCGTACCTGTGAATGTGTGTTTGTGCAAGTGTTTGGCGGTGTATGTGTGTATATGGATGGGTGGGTATGTATGTGTGTGTTTGTGTATATGTATGTGTGTGTATTTGTGTCTGTGTGTCGATGTCTGTGGGTGGGTATGTATGTGTGTTGCTGTGTCTATGTGTGTCTGTTATTGCTTATGCTTGTGTCGGTGTATGTGTGAGTGGGTGGGTCGGTATGTATGTGTGTATCTGTGAATGTGTGTGTGTTTGTTTGCGTACGTGTGTGTTGTGTATGTGTGTATGCATGTGTGGCTGTCTATGTCAGTTTGTGCGTGTGTGTTTGTATATTAAAATTATTTTAGACATCCATGGTGTGAATGGTCGCACAGTTAGTAGTGCCCGCTTCTGGCCGTGTTTTGGATCTTTTCTACGATTATCGGGCGGTTACTGTAATGGGAAAAGCGGCAGGTGAGGTGGAGGAAGAGCTTATTCCATCGGGAAATGGATTTCTGGACCAGCAGTGGGTTTAATCGAAAGGAGCACTCGGGCCGAGAAACTGTCCCTGCGACACAGGGGAAGATGGCGGAGGGTAAGGGATTGGCCCTTATACCCCAGAGGTTTATGGAGCGGCTGACGGACCTCTTCAAACGAAAAGTTCACCCAGCAGTGGAAATAGTCTTAGTGCGGAGCTGGACAAGAGGAGAGCGGCTTGAACAATGTCAAGGCTGACCTCTTTAAGAACTGAGTGAAGTTCGGGATGCTGTACCCGACTCGCCACTGGGTGACCTAGAATGGTCGTGAATATTATTATGGGTCTCCAGAGGAAGGGATGGAGATTGTGTGAGTCAATTACCCAGTAGGAGGAGGAGCACATTGAACTTTGAAGTAGGTGTTTGGGGATATGGTTCTACCTGTCTCCCTGTCCGGGGTCCTTGGCGTTTTCCTTTTGGGGGAATTTTCCCTCCCTTCTTTTTGCTTCTTTATTTTTTGAGCCGGTTTAGTTTCCCCCATCGGAGATTTCTTGGGGGCGGGGGTTCGGGGTTGGTTGGAATGGGTCGTGCGTAAATGCATTGAGCTCATCTGTTTTTGTTTCACACTCTGGCGGCCATTGTCCTTTGTTCTTCTGTGGGTCTTGAGATTGTTTTATCTCCATCGGTCTTTGAATGTTCATGTTGTTGTTTGCACCAGGATGGTGTTTGTGAGGGGGCGGGGTGGGGAATCTGTGGCGGGTAGGATGCTGGGCGCCATGGGCGGGGCTGCCAGGCTAGTTGGATGCGCTAGATCACGGACGTACGGGTGGGGGGGGGGGGAGCAGGTTGTCAGTGTGTTGATGGGCGATGGAATTGTTTTTTTTACGGGATGGTGGGGGGGGGGGGGTGGGTAGACGATGAGGGACTGCTGACAGTGCAGGGGCTTTTGAAAAGTGGTACCAGGTGAACAGATGTAGGTGGGCAACCGAGGGCGGGGCTGAGGAGGTGCTGGATGCGGGATGGAGGCTGGTAGGGGCATGGTTTGTGGGGGGAGGGGCGGTCTGGTCCCCCCATCAGGTTGATCACATGCAATGTGGGAGTGGTGAATGGGCTGGACAGGAGGGCTCACGCCTTTGCCATTTTGATGAGCTTTAAACGTGGATGGAATTCTTTCTGGATCCACAACTGAACATTGGGGATCAAACTAGGCTCACGGAAGGCTGGGTAGGGCAGTTATTGCCCTCAGGATTGGATTGGAAGACGGGCAGGGTGGCGGTGCGGGAAATTAAGGGGTTCGCTTTTCAATTTGGGACAAATGTGGCAGACTCCGGAGGAGGTTGGGAATGAGGAGTAGCAAATTGGATGGGATGCCTGTGGTGTTGCTGACTGTTTATGCCCCGCACTGGGACAATGTAGAGTTTATTATACGGTTGCTGGGGAAGCCCCAGGAACTGGACTCGCAGCGGTTGATAATAGGGAGGAATATCTGAACAGTTTTTTGACCGAAAATGGGTAGGTCGATCTAGAGGTCGGGGTTGGTTTCGGCGTTGCTGAGGGAACTGACGTGATTTATGGATGTTGGCAGATGAGGATGTTTGTGAGCGGGTTCGGGCTGCTATCCGGCGATATGTGTAGCTGAACTCCAGGAGTGAGATGTTGGCTGCACTGCTGCGGGAGACACCGAAGGCAGTATTAGGGGGGAATCTATCCCTATCCGGTCGGACAGAGATCAAATGGTGCGGGCGGAGATGGCGAGGTTGGTAGATGAGATCATGCGGGTGAATAGCAGATATTCGGAGACCCCGGGGCGGGATTGTGGGTCGAGCTACAGAAACTCCAGATATGGTTTGCACTGATACCCATGGGCAAGGCAGGAGGGTGATTGAAGGGAGCTAAGGGGCGGTCTGTCAATACGGAGGGAATGCAAGTAGGATTGTGGCTCATCAATTTCAGAAGGCGGAGGCAGCGAGGGGGCTCGGAAAAGTGAAGGCTATGCAGGGGAGGGGGCATGGTCCTGGACTCGGTGGGGATGCAGGGGATGTTTGAGGATTGTTTAAGCGCCTGTATGAGTCGGAACCCGCGGTCGGGGTGGAGGGAAAGAGGCGTTTTTCCGAGGGATTGGAGTTCCCTAACATGGAGGAGGACCTGATGGAGGGATTGAAAGTTCTCGTTGGGCTGGTGGGGGTGGTGTTGGTTGAGGGTATGGGGGGGGGGGGGGGGCATGCAGGCAGTGAAGGCCAAGGGCCCGGACGGGTTCTCGGTGGAATTTTACAAACCGGATGATTTGGGGCCCCTGCTGGTTAGGGGGTTTAATGAGGCGAGTGAGCAGGAGCTGACCGCCCTACATTATCACAGGCCTAGATCCCCGTAATTTAAAAGAGGGATAAGGATCCGGAGCAGTGTGAGTCCGATTGGCCAATTTCGCTATTGAATGTGGGTGATAAGTTGCTGGCCAAGGTTGTAGCCTCAAGGATTGAGGATTTGTGCCAGGGCTGATTGGGGAGGGCCGGACGGGTTTGTTATGGAAACGCATTTGTCGGCCTACATCAGGCATCTCCTGAATTATATAATGATGTCCCCGGATGGAGAAAGTGTGGAATTGGTTGTCGACATGTATCCAGTCAAGGTCTTCGATCGGGTGAACTGGGGTAAGGTATGTGAGGAGCTGGGACGCTTTGGGATTGGGCAGTGGTTTATGGACTGGGTCTGGCTGCTGTACAGGGTGGGGGGGATGAACTGGGGTAAGGTATGGGAGGAGCTGGGGCGCTTTGGGTTTGGGCAGTGGTTTATTGATTGGGTCTGGCTGTTGTACCGGGTGGGGAGGGGGGTGAACTGGGGTAAGGTATGGGAGGGGCTGGGGCGCTTTGGGTTTGGGCAGTGGTTTATGGACTGGGTCTGGCTGCTGTATCGGGTGGTGGGGGATGAACTGGGGTAAGGTATGGGAGGAGCTGGGGCGCTTTCGGTTTGGGCAGTGGTTTATGGACTGGGTCTGGCTGCTGTATCGGGGGGGGGGGGGCTGGGGTAAGGTATGGGAGGAGCTGGGGCGCTTTGGGTTTGGGCAGTGGTTTATGGACTGGGTCTGGCTGCTGTACCGAGTGGGGGGGGGGGGCTGGGGTAAGGTATGGGAGGGGCTGGGGGGCTTTGGGTTTTGGCAGTGGTTTATGGACTGGGTCTGGCTGCTGTATCGGGGGGGGGGGCTGGGGTAAGGTATGGGAGGAGCTGGGGCGCTTTGGGTTTGGGCAGTGGTTTATGGACTGGGTCTGGCTGCTGTATCGGGGGGGGGGACTGGGGTAAGGTATGGGAGGAGCTGGGGCGCTTTGGGTTTGGGCAGTGGTTTATGGACTGGGTCTGGCTGCTGTATCGGGGGGGGGGGGGACTGGGGTAAGGTATGGGAGGAGCTGGGGCGCTTTTGGTTTGGGCAGTGGTTTATGGACTGGGTCTGGCTGCTGTACCGGTTGGGGGGATGAACTGGGGTAAGGTATGGGAGGGGCTGGGGCGCTTTTGGTTTGGGCAGTGGTTTATGGACTGGGTCTGGCTGCTGTACCGGGTGGGGGGGGGGTGAACTGGGGTAAGGTATGGGAGGAGCTGGGGCGCTTTGGGTTGGGCAGTGGTTTATGGACTGGGTCTGGCTGCTGTGCCGGGTTGGGGGGGATGAACTGGGGTAAGGTATGGGAGGGCTGGGGACGCTTTGGGTTTGGGCAGTGGTTTATGGACTGGGTCTGGCTGTTGTACCGGGTGGGGGGGGGTGAACTGGGGTAAGGTATGGG
Organism: Scyliorhinus canicula; assembly: GCF_902713615.1. Taxonomy (NCBI): domain Eukaryota; kingdom Metazoa; phylum Chordata; class Chondrichthyes; order Carcharhiniformes; family Scyliorhinidae; genus Scyliorhinus; species Scyliorhinus canicula. Next base: position 227,322 of record NW_024055508.1, read on the forward strand.
AGGGGCTGGGGCGCTTTGGGTTTGGGCTGTGGTTTATGGACTGGGTCTGGCTGTTGTACCGGGTGGGGGGATGAACTGGGGTAAGGTATGGGAGGGGCTGGGGCGCTTTGGGTTTGGGCAGTGGTTTATGGACTGGGTCTGGTTGCTGTACCGGGTGGGGGGAGGGGATGAACCGGGGTAAGGTATGGGAGGAGCTGGGGCGCATTGGGTTTGTGCAGTGGTTTATGGACTGGGTCTGGCTGCTGTGCCGGGTTGGGGGGGATGAACTGGGGTAAGGTATGGGAGGAGCTGGGGCGCTTTGGGTTTGGCAGTGGTTTATGGACTGGGTCTGGCTGCTGTACCGGGTGGGGTGTGGGGATGAACTGGGGTAAGGTATGGGAGGACCTGGGGCGCTTTGGGTTTGGGCAGTGGTTTATGGACTGGGTCTGGCTGCTGTACCGGGTGGGGGGGGGGGAAACTGGGGTAAGGTATGGGAGGGGCTGGGGGGCTTTGGGTTTGGGCAGTGGTTTATGGACTGGGTCTGACTGCTGTACCGGGTGGTGGGGGATGAACTGGGGTAAGGTATGGGAGGGGCTGGGGCGCTTTGGGTTTGGGCAGTGGTTTATGGACTGGGTCTGGCTGATGTACCGGGTGGGGGGGTGAACTGGGGTAAGGTATGGGAGGGGCTGGGGCGCTTTGAGTTTGGGCTGTGGTTTATGGACTGGGTCTGGCTGCTGTACCGGGTGGGAGGGATGAACTGGGGTAAGGTATGGGAGGGGCTGGGGCGCTTTGGGTTTGGGCAGTGGTTTATGGACTGGGTCTGGCTGCTGTCCCGGGTGGGGGGGGGATGAACTGGGGTAAGGTATGGGAGGGGCTGGGGCGCTTTGGGTTTGGGCTGTGGTTTATGGACTGGGTCTGGCTGCTGTACCGGGTGGGGGGGATGAACTGGGGTAAGGTATGGGAGGAGCTGGGGCGTATTGGGTTTGTGCAGTGGTTTATGGACTGGGTCTGGCTGCTGTGCCGGGTTGGGGGGGATGAACTGGGGTAAGGTATGGGAGGAGCTGGGGCGCTTTGGGTTTGGGCAGTGGTTTATGGACTGGGTCTGGCTGCTGTACCGGGTGGGGGGGGATGAACTGGGGTAAGGTATAGGAGTTGCTGGGGCGCTTTGGGTTTGGCCAGTGGTTTATGGACTGGGTCTGGCTGCTGTACCGGGTGGGAGGGATGAACTGGGGTAAGGTATGGGAGGAGCTGGGGCGCTTTGGGTTTGGCAGTGGTTTATGGACTGGGTTTGGCTGTTGTACCGGGTGGGGGAGGGGATGAACTGGGGAAAGGTATGGGAGGGGCTGGGGCGCTTTGGGTTTGGGCAGTGGTTTATGGACTGGGTCTGGCTGCTGCACCGGGTGGGGGGTGGTGAACTGGGGTAAGGTATGGGAGGAGCTGGGGGGCTTTGGGTTTGGGCAGTGGTTTATGGACTGGGTCTGACTGCTGTACCGGGTGGTGGGGGATGAACTGGGGTAAGGTATGGGAGGGGCTGGGGCGCTTTTGGTTTGGACAGTGGTTTATGGACTGGGTCTGGCTGCTGTACCGGGTGGGGGGGGGGTGAACTGGGGTAAGGTATGGGAGGAGCTGGGGCGCTTTGGGTTGGGCAGTGGTTTATGGACTGGGTCTGGCTGCTGTACCGGGGGGTAAGGTATGGGAGGAGCTGGGGCGCTTTGGGTTTGGGCTGTGGTTTATGGACTGGGTCTGGCTGTTGTACCGGGTAGGGGGATGAACTGGGTTAAGGTATGGGAGGGGCTGGGGCGCTTTGGGTTTGGGCAGTGGTTTATGGACTGGGTCTGGTTGCTGTGCCGGGTTGGGGGGGATGAACTGGGGTAAGGTATGGGAGGAGCTGGGGCGCTTTGGGTTTGGGCAGTGGTTTATGGACTGGGTCTGGCTGCTGTACCGGGTGGGGTGTGGGGATGAACTGGGGTAAGGTATGGGAGGACCTGGGGCGCTTTGGGTTTGGGCAGTGGTTTATGGACCGGGTCTGGCTGCTGTACCGGGTGGGGGGGGGGGGAAACTGGGGTAAGGTATGGGAGGGGCTGGGGCGCTTTGGGTTTGGGCAGTGGTTTATGGACTGGGTCTGACTGCTGTACCGGGTGGTGGGGGATGAACTGGGGTAAGGTATGGGAGGGGCTGGGGCGCTTTGGGTTTGGGCAGTGGTTTATGGACTGGGTCTGGCTGCTGTACCGGGTGGGAGGGATGAACTGGGGTAAGGTATGGGAGGGGCTGGGGCGCTTTGGGTTTGGGCAGTGGTTTAAGGACTGGGTCTGGCTGCTGTCCCGGGTGGGGGTGGATGAACTGGGGTAAGGTATGGGAGGAGCTGGGGCGCTTTGGGTTTGGGCTGTGGTTTATGGACTGGGTCTGGCTGCTGTACCGGGTGGGGGGGGGGGACTGGGGTAAGGTATGGGAGGGGCTGGGGCGCTTTGGGTTTGGCAGTGGTTCATGGACTGGGTCTGACTGCTGCACCGGGTGGGGGGGGGGGGCTGGGGTAAGTTATGGGAGGGGCTGGGGCGCTTTGGGTTTGGGCAGTGGTTTATGGACTGGGGCTGGCTGCTGTACCGGGTGGGGGGGGGGACTGGGGTAAGGTATGGGAGGAGCTGGGGCGCATTGGGTTTGGGCAGTGGTTTATGGACTGGGCCTGGCTGCTGTACCGGGTGGGGGGGATGAACTGGGGTAAGGTATGGGAGGAGCTGGGGGGCTTTGGGTTTGGGCAGTGGTTTATGGACTGGGTCTGGCTGTTGTACCGGGTGGGGGGAGGGGATGAACTGGGGTAAGGTATGGGAGGGGCTGGGGCGCTTTGGGTTTGGGCAATGAATATGGACTGGGTCTGGTTGCTGTACCGGGTGGGGGAGAATGAACTGGGGTAAGGTATGGGAGCAGCTGGGGCGTATTGGGTTTGTGCAGTGGTTTATGGACTGGGTCTGGCTGCTGTGCCGGGTTGGGGGGGATGAACTGGGGTAAGGTATGGGAGGAGCTGGGGCGCTTTGGGTTTGGGCAGTGGTTTATGGACTGGGTCTGGCTGTTGTACCGGGTGGGGGAGGGGATGAACTGGGGTAAGGTATGGGAGGGGCTGGGGCGCTTTGGGTTTGGGCAGTGGTTTATGGACTGGGTCTGGTTGCTGTACCGGGTGGGGGGAGGGGATGAACTGGGGTAAGGTATGGGAGGGGCTGGGGGGCTTTTGGTTTGGGCAGTGGTTTATGGACTGGGTCTGGCTGCTGTACCGGGTGGGGTGGGGGGGGGGACTGGGGTAAGGTATGGGAGGAGCTGGGGCGCATTGGGTTTGTGCAGTGGTTTATGGACTGGGTCTGGCTGCTGTACCGGGTGGGGTGTGGGGATGAACTGGGGTAAGGTATGGGAGGAGCTGGAGCGCTTTGGGTTTGGGCTGTGGTTTATGGACTGGGTCTGGCTGCTGTACCGGGTGGGGGGGGGGGGGGGGGGGGGGAACTGGGGTAAGGTATGGGAGGAGCTGGGGCGCTTTGGGTTTGGGCAGTGGTTTATGGACTGGGTCTGGCTGCTATACCGGGTTGGGGGCGGGGGGATGACCTGGGGTAAGGTATGGGAGGAGCTGGGGCGCTTTGGGTTTGGACAGTGGTTTATGGACTGGGTCTGGCTGCTGTACCGGGTTGGGGGGGGGGATGACCTGGGGTAAGGTATGGGAGGAGCTGGGGCGCTTTGGGTTTGGGCAGTGGTTTATGGACTGGGTCTGGCTGTTGTTCCGGGTGGGGGGGATGAACTGGGGTAAGGTATGGGAGGAGCTGGGACGCTTTGGGTTTGGGCAGTGGTTTATGGACTGGGTCTGGCTGCTGTACCGGGTGGGGGGGGGTGAACTGGGGTAAGGTATGGGAGGGGCTGGGGCGCTTTGGGTTTGGGCAGTGGTTTATGGACTGGGTCTGGCTGCTGTCCCGGGTGGGGGGGGGATGAACTGGGGTAAGGTATGGGAGGGGCTGGGGCGCTTTGGGTTTGGGCAGTGGTTTATGGACTGGGTCTGGCTGCTGTACCGGGTGGGGTGGGGACTGGGCTAAGGTATGGGATGAGCTGGGGCGCTTTGGGTTTGGCCAGTGGTTTATGGACTGGGCCTGGCTGCTGTACCGGGTGGGGGGGATGAACTGGGGTAAGGTATGGGAGGAGCTGGGGCGCTTTGGGTTTGGGCAGTGGTTTATGGACTGGGTCTGGCTGTTGTACCGGGTGGGGGGAGGGGATGAACTGGGGTAAGGTATGGGAGGGGCTGGGGCGCTTTGGGTTTGGGCAGTGGTTTATGGACTGGGTCTGGCTGCTGTACCGGGTGGGGGAGAATGAACTGGGGTAAGGTATGGGAGGAGCTGGGGCGTATTGGGTTTGTGCAGTGGTTTATGGACTGGGTCTGGCTGCTGTGCCGGGTTGGGGGGGATGAACTGGGGTAAGGTATGGGAGGAGCTGGGGCGCTTTGGGTTTGGGCAGTGGTTTATGGACTGGGTCTGGTTGCTGTACCGGGTGGGGGGAGGGGATGAACTGGGGTAAGGTATGGGAGGGGCTGGGGGGCTTTTGGTTTGGGCAGTGGTTTATGGACTGGGTCTGGCTGCTGTACCGGGTGGGGTGGGGGGGGGGACTGGGGTAAGGTATGGGAGGGGCTGGGGCGCTTTGGGTTTGGGCAGTGGTTTATGGACTGGGTCTGGCTGCTGTACCGGGTGGGGGGGAATGAACTGGGCTAAGGTATGGGAGGGGCTGGGGCGCTTTGGGTTTGGGCAGTGGTTTATGGACTGGGTCTGGCTGCTGTACCGGGTGGGGTGTGGGGATGAACTGGGGTAAGGTATGGGAGGAGCTGGGGCGCTTTGGGTTTGGGCTGTGGTTTATGGACTGGGTCTGGCTGCTGTACCGGGTGGGGGGGGGTGGGTGGGGGGGGAACTGGGGTAAGGTATGGGAGGAGCTGGGGCGCTTTGGGTTTGGGCAGTGGTTTATGGACTGGGTCTGGCTGCTATACCGGGTTGGGGGCGGGGGGATGACCTGGGGTAAGGTATGGGAGGAGCTGGAGCGCTTTGGGTTTGGACAGTGGTTTATGGACTGGGTCTGGCTGCTGTACCGGGTTGGGGGGGGGGTGACCTGGGGAAAGGTATGGGAGGAGCTGGGGCGCTTTGGCTCTGGCCTGTGGTTTATGGACTGGGTCTGGCTGTTGTACCGGGTGGGGGGGGGATGAACTGGGGTAAGGTATGGGAGGAGCTGGGACGCTTTGGGTTTGGGCAGTGGTTTATGGACTGGGTCTGGCTGCTGTACCGGGTGGGTGGGGGTGAACTGGGGTAAGGTATGGGAGGTTTATGGACTGGGTCTGGCTGCTGTACCGGGGGGTAAGGTATGGGAGGAGCTGGGGCGCTTTGGGTTTGGCAGTGGTTTATGGACTGGGTCTGGCTGCTGTACCGGGTGGGTGGGGAGGGATGAACTGGGGTAAGGTATGGGAGGAGCTGGGGCGCTTTCGGTTTGGGCTGTGGTTTATGGACTGGGTCTGGCTGCTGTACCGGGTGGGAGGGATGAACTGGGGTAAGGTATGGGAGGAGCTGGGGCGCTTTGGGTTTGGCAGTGGTTTATGGACTGGGTCTGGCTGCTGTACCGGATGGGGAGACAGCAGGGAATGTCCGAACAATCCAGGTGAGTTTGGCATATTTCAGGCTGCACTGGGGTATGAGGCAGGGTTGCCCCCTCTCCCCACTGCTACTTGCGTTTCCTGCAGAGAATATGGCAATGGGGCTGAGAGGCAATGGACTGGCAGGAGATAGTGCAGGTGAGGGTGGAGCATGAGGTCTCTTTGTACGGGGAGATTTACTTCCCTACATATCAAACCCTTTGGCAGGTATTGGGGGGGGGGGGATTATAGGAATTTTGGAGGAATTCGGCCGGTGCTCGGGATATATATTGAATATGGGGAAGAGCGAGGATTTTGGAATTCCAGCGAGTGGGCAGGAGAAGAGGCTGAGGGAGTTTCCGTTTAGAGAGGTGGGGTCGATCTTTCGTTATTTGCGTGTTAAGGTGGCGAGGCGATGGGAGAAGCTGCAGCAGCTCAATCTGGCTCTGCTGGTGCAGCAGATGAATGGGGAATTTAGAAGATGGAATGTGCTCCCGCTGTCACTGGCGGGACCGGTGCTGCAGGTACAGATAATAGTTCTACCGAGGTGTTTTTTGTGTTTGAGTATCTCCCGATCTTCATTCCGAAGGCATTTTTCCAGGTGGCGAATGCATTGATTTCGGGGTTTGTTTGGGCGGGTAAAGCCCCGCGGTCAAAATGGTGCTGCGGGAGTAGGGTCGCTGCTAAGCTAACTCTTCCAAATATAATAAAGTATCATTGGGGGGCGAATATAACCATGGTTCGAAAGTGGGTAGTGGGGGAACAGTCGTTTTGGAAGTGGACAGGGGCAGCATCTTTTATGGGCTCGAGATTGCCGACACTGCTGACGGCGCTATTTCTGTTCTCACCGGCCAGATACCCCACAGGCCTGGGTTGGGCACCGATCTGAGGGAACTATAGCTTCGCTCAGGACGGCGGGCGGTCTGGACTGGGGGTAGGTCGAGATGGTAACAGACGGAGATTGAGCGGTTTGGGAATCCATTTGTTGGAGGCATCTTATCGAGGTTGAAGGGATTGGTGGAGGAATTTGAGTGGCCCACCGGGAATTGGTTCCACTATTTATACGTGAGGGATTTTGGTAAGAAGCAAGCACCGCCCTTCCCCATCTGCCACCCCAGGGGCTACAGGGCAATATGGTTTCACAAACAGGGGTAGGTGAAGGTAATGTGCCGGATATATATAAGGAGTTGATGGATTGGAAGGAAACCCCGGTGGGGGCAGTGAAGGCTATGTGAAGAGTTGGTGAAGCAGGTGGGAGGCTTGGAGGTCGGGAGGGGGTGTGATGAATGCATCCTTATTCAGTCTGTCCACAGGGCGCACATGAGGGTGGCCACGAAGAGCACGTTTTTTTAAAGGGGTGGAAGATATGTGTGGGCATTGCGCGGCTGGGCCAAAAAACTTGCCTGTACGTTTTATAGACATGGACTCTCCAGCAGAGGTGAGCAGAGCGGAGTTGCTAATTGGCTGTTGCGGGGAAAATTTGCATCAGAACATTGCGGTCACTGTATCTAGAAGGTGATTTGTGGAGGAGTAAATGTCAAATGACAGTTAAACAAAAAAAACCTTATTCAGTGTATCCCTCCCTAGCTCCTCCGCTAACCAAAAAAACACAACCATTGGAAGGATCCCAGCTGAGTAAAGATCAAGAGGGAGACTCGAGGGCAGGTAGAAGTAGAAAGAAGTTGAACCGGGACGTCCCAGCCGCCAGGTAATTGATTGGCTGGTGACTGGAAAGTAGTTTTTATTTCCCTTGAGGTGTTCTCGTGCAGGGCGCTGTGCTTCTGAGTGAGCGCTTGCTGAGAAAGAGAATACTTTTAAAAAATAAACTTACTGTCGGGAGTTTCCAGCAGAATCCGGTCGGAGTGAAGACAGAGTGACTACTGGGTAAGTAGTAAGTATTTAAATTGTTTGCGCAGGACCATAACAGCTGATTACTGTTATCGTGCGGGGCGCAGTGGTTGCTGGTTCAGTATGTGATTGTTTACCTGTATTTAGGGTTGGCAGTTCCTAAACACTAAACACTACACTTGTAGTGTCCCCCACCATTCCACCTCCTCTAACCTAAGGGTAGAGTGATTAACAGTTCAGCTCTTTCATTCTTTTTCTTGTTTTATCAAAAGGGGTTGGCAGGGAAGTCAGCGCAATGTTTCTCCTGCAGAATGTTTGAGCTGAGGGATGACGTCAGTGTCCCTGCTGATTTCACCTGTGGGATGTACACCCAACTCCAGCTCCTCAGAAACGCCGTTACGGAGCTGGAGCTGGATGAACTTCGGATCATTCGGGAGGCAGAGGTGGTCATAGATAGTCGCTTCAAGGATGCAGTTACGACGAAGAATCAAGGTAGATGGGTGACGGTGAGAGGGGTGGGAGGAAGCAGTCAGTGCAGGGATCCTCTGGAGTCGTTTCACTCACTAACTGTTGAGGGGAACGGCCGACCAGGGGTAAGCCACGGTGAACAGATCTCCAGCACTGAGTCTGTCCCGTGGCTCAAAAGGGAAGGAGGAAGAGCAGGAGATCAATAGTTATTGGGGACTCGATTGTTAGAGGGACAGATAGAAGGTTTTATGGTAAAGAAAGAGACTGATGTCTCGGTCCGTGTTTTCAGCCTCCTTAAGAGGGATGTGGAATAGTCATAAGTCATGGTACACATCGGTACCAACGACTTAAGTAAGAGAACGGACGAGGATTTAAAACAGGAATTTAAGGAGCTTGGGTGGAGGCTGCGAGCCAGGACAAACAATGTTGTCATATCTGGTTTGTTGCCGGAGCCACGTGCTAGCGAGGTGATGAACATGAAGAGAGTGCAGATAAACAAGTGGCTGCAGGGATGCTGCAGGAGCGGGGTTTCAGTTACGTGGATAATTGGAGCCTATTCTGGGGAAGGTGGGACCTGTACAACCAGGACGGTTTGCATTTGAACCAGCGGGGCACCAACATCCTGGGAGGGAAATTTGCTGCGGCTATTCGGGAGGGGGGGTGGGGTTAAACCAATTTGTCAGGGGGATGGGAAAACGAGCTGCAGTCCAGAAGCCAGTGTTGAGATTAGTGAGGTACTGAGGAGGGTATCAAGGTCGCAGGAATGTACCGGCAGACGGAAAGGTGGGTTGGTGTGTCTACTTCATTACAAGGAGCATCCGGAATAAGGTCGGTGAACCTGGTGTGGATTAGTACTTCGGACTAAAATATTGTGACCATTACTGATACATGGTTAGAACAGGCACAGGAATGGTTGTTGCATCTTCCGGGGTATAGATGTTTCAGTAAGAGTAGGGAAGGTGATAAAAGAGGTGGAGGAGTAGCATTGTTAATCAATGATAGTTCAGCGTGTGCAGAAAGGCAGTTCGAAGAGGATCTGCCACTGAGGTAATATGGTCAGAAGTTAGAAATAGAAAAGGAGCGGTCACATTGTTAGGCGTTTTCTATACGTTTGTATAGGTCCCCAAATAATAATAGAGATGTGAAGGAAGAAATTACAAAACAGATTATGAATAGGTATGGAGGTCTCAAGGTAGTTGTCATGGGTGACTTTCTCTTTCCAAATATTGATTGGAACCTTTACAGGTCGAACAGTTCGGATGGGGAAGTTTTTGGACAGTGTGTGCAGGAGGGTTTCCTGACACAATATGTGTATTGGCCGACAAGAGGTGGGGGGGGGGGGGGGGGGGGAGAGAGACATTGGATTTGGTACTGGGTAAATAACCGGGCCTAGTGTTAAATTTGTTTGTGGGAGAGCACTTTAGAGATAGTGATCACAATTCGGTGTCTTCACTATTGGAATGGAGAGGGATGGGGCCATACGGCAGGGAAAGGTTTAAATTTGGGGGAGGGGCTAATTATGACGCGATTATGCGAGAATTAGGGAGCGTAAGGTGGAAACAGAAACTATCAGGGAAAGGCACAAAATAAAAGTGGAGCTTGTTCAAGGTACAAACACTGCGTGTCCTTGATAGGTATGTCCCTGTCAGGCAGGGAGGAAATAGCTGTGTGAGGGAACCATGGTTCACAAAAGCGGGTTACAGAGGGAACACAACCTGTCAAGGACAGAAGTGGGAAATTGTGCATGGAGTCAGAAGAAATAGGAGAAGAGCTGAAGTCAATATTTTTCTTCAGTGCTCACCAAGGAGAGGGGTTATGTATTCGACGATGAGAGTGTGATACAGGCGGGCAGGCTGGAGAAGGCAGATTATCTGAGGAAGGATGTATTAGCAACATTGAAAAACCTTAGGGTTGACAAGTCCCCTGGGCCAGATGGGATATATCCAAGGATTCTTCGGGAGGCAATGGATGAGATTGCAGAGCCTTCGGCTTTGATAGTTGGATCCACACTGTCAACGGGGATAGTGCTGGAGGACTGGAGAGTGTCGAATGTTGTTCCTCTGATCAAGAAAGGCAATAGGAATGACCCTGGTAATAATAGGCCGGTTAGTCTTACTTCGGTGGTCGGTAAGGTAATGGAAACGGTCATGAAGGATAGGATTAATGACAATTTGGGAATAGTCAGCTTTATCAGGGACAGCCAACACGGATTCGTGAAGGGTAAGCCTGGCCTCACAAATTTGATTGAGTGTTTTAAGGAGTAACTAAGTGTGTAGATGAACGTAGAGCAGTTGGTGTCGTATGCATTGATTTTCGTAAGGCGTTTGATAAGTTTACCCATGGTCAACTTATGAAGAAATAAGGAGGTGTGGGATAGAGGAAAATTTGGCAAATTGGATAAGCAACTGACTATCATATAGAAGACAGAGGGTGGTGGTGGATGGAAAATGTTGAGACTGGAGACCAGTTTCCAGGGGTGTACCACAGGGATCAGTGCTGGGTCCTCTGCTAATTGTGATTTTTATCAATGACATTGAGGAGGGGAATGAAGGGTGGGTCAGTAAATTTGCAGATGACACCAAGATTGCTGGAGTAGTGGATGAGGTGGAGGGCTGATATAGGCTGCAAAGAGACATTGATAGGATGTTGAGCTGGGCCGAAAAATGGACGATGGAGTTTAACGCTGATAAGTGGAAGGTGATTCATTTTGGGAGAAAAAAAATTGAATGCAGATTACAGGGTCAACGGCAGGCTGCGGAGGAATGCGGAGGAACAGAGAGATCTTGGGGTTCATGTCCACATATCTCTGAAGGTTGCCACACAAGTGGAGCCGTGAAGAAGGTCTATAGTGTGTTAGCTTTTATTAACAGGATGCTTGAGTTTAAGAGCCACGGGGTTATTGCTGCAACTGAACTTGAAATGAAATGAAAACATGAAAATCGCTTATTGTGACGAGTAGGCTTCAATGAAGTTACTGTGAAATGTCTCTAGTCGCCACATTCCGGCGCCTGTCCGAGGAGGCTGGTACGGGAATCGAATCGTGGTGCTGGCCTGCTTGGTCTGCTTTAAAAGCCAGCGATTTAGCTGAGTGAGCTAAACCAGCCCTTGTGAAACCACGTTTGGAGTATTGTGTGTAGTTCTGATCACCTCACTGTGGGATGGATGTGGAGGCATTGGAAAGGGTGCAAAGGAGATTTACCAGGATGCTGCCTGGTTTGCAGGATAGGTCTTATGAGGAAAGGTTGAGGGAGCTAGGGCTTTTCTCATTGGAGCGAAGGAGGATGAGAGGCGACTTAGTAGAGGTGTATAAGATGATGAGGGGAATAGATAGAGTGGACGTTCGGAGACTATTTCCTCGGGTGAATGCAGCTGTTACAAGGGGGCATAACTATAAGGTTCAGGGTGGGTGATATAGGAGGGATGTCTGAGTTAACTTCTTTACTCACAGAGTTGTCAGGGAGTGGAATGGACTGCCTGCTGTGATAGTGAAGTCGGACACTTTAGGAACTTTCAAGCCGTTATTGGATAGGCACATGGAGCACACCAGGACGACAGGGAGTGGGATAGCTTGATCTCGGTTTCGGACAGTGCTAGGCGCAACATCGAGGGGTGAAGGGCCTGTCCTGTGCTGTACTGTTCTATGTCCTATGTCCTATGTTTTATGTTCTATGTTCATTGTGTTCCCTGAATGTTTGCCATGGTCTATTCACTTACAACCCTTTAACTAACTCTTCCAATCTCTCTCCCTCGCGCCTCATAACTTCACAGTTCCCTTTAGCAGGATTTAGCACGCTATCCTCCGAAACAACTGCTTCACTCTCCATCTTGATAATAGAATTCTATCATGTTCTTGTCGCTCATCCCCAAGAGGTCTCGTGCAGCCAGATTGCCAATTACTCCCTTCTCATTACATAGTACCCAGTCAAAGATGGCCTACTCTCTAATTGGTTCCTCCATATATTGGTCAAGAAAACCATCCCAGGAACACTAAAGGAATTCGTCCTCTCCGACATTGCGGCTGATTTGATTTGTCCAATCTATGTGAATATTAAAATCATCCATGATCACAGATATTCCCTTGTTACATGCGTTTCTAATGTCTTGTTTAACGCCATTCCCAAACTCATCACTGCAGTTTGGGGGTTTCTATGTGACACCCACTAATATTTTTAGTCCCTTATTATTTCTCACCTGTACCCATACAGATTCCACGTTGTCAGAGCTAATATCTTTTCTCACTTCTGTGTTAATTTTGTTATTAACCAGCAGCGACACGCCACCATCCTATGCCTGTCCGTCCTGAATATTAAAAACACTGGCACATTCATTTCCCATCCCTGTTCCCCCTGCAGCCATGTCTCCGTAATCCCAATATGTCATATCCATTGATTTCTATCTGCGCGATTAGTTAATTCACTTGAATTCAAATGTTCCGTGCATGAGGGCAGAGAACCTTCAAGTTTGTCTTTTTCACAAAGTTTTTCTTTCTCCCAATAATTTCTCTGTTGCCCTGTTTGAATTTTGCCTTCACTTTCTGACCTATCACTTTTCTTGTTTGCTTTTGTACCTTGTGCTTTTGTCCTGGCTCCCTTTTTCTGTGCCTCCTGGCATAGGTTCCCACCCCCCTGGCATATTAGGTTAATCCCTCCCCAACCGCTCTAGCAAATAGCTAATTAGGATATCAGTCCCAGTCCTGCCCAGGTGTAACCCGTGCAGTTTGTGCAGGTCTCACTGCACCCGGACTGGTCCCAATGCCCCAGATATCTGAAACACTCCCCCTGAAACCATTTCTTCAGCCATGTATTCATCCTATATATCCTGTCATTTCTAGTCTGACTTGCATGTGGCACCGGTAGTAATCCTGAGATTACCACCTTTGAGGGCCGATTTCTTAACCATCCTAATTCCCTGTCTTCTGCTTTTAGGACCTCAACCTTCCTTGTACCCATGTCGTTTAGGTGGGGACCTGGGTTACGGGGATATGTTGGAGATCTGGGATGAAGTTGGGTGCTCCTTCTAAGGGCCGGTGTAGACTCGATGCGCCGGATGGCCTCCTTCTACACTGTAAATTCTACATTATATGATCACGGATTGCAGACAATACCATGACACATTTTCTTTTTACTGTGACAGATCCCAGACTGACTAATTCCTCCTGTCTGTGACTACTCGGTACCATGTTAATTCTGCTCCCCAGTTACCAGCCCCTACACTGACTAATTATCCATTATTGTGGTTAATGTCCCCTCCCTGTGAACAGACCCAACCATAGTTAATTCCTCCTGCCTGTGAATTTACAATCCCATCACGAATTTCCATCCCCTGTGATCAGCCCGTACACTGACTAATTCTCATTTCCATTTGAACAAACCCTACACTGACAAATTCCCCGTCCAGTGTACAGTCCCTACACTGACTAAACCCCTCCCAATTAAATGACCCTACCCTGACTAATTCCCCACCCTGTGAACAGCCCCTACCCTGACTAATTCCTCCTCCATGTGAACATCCCCTACCCTGACTAATTCCCCAGCCAGTGGATATCCCCTACCCTGACTAATACCCACTCCCTGTGAACAGCCCCTACCCTGAATAATTTCCCCTCGCTGTGAACAGTCTTTACCCTGACTAATTCCCCTGCCAGCGAACAGCCCCTACCCTGACTAATTCCCCCTCCCTGTGAACAGCCCCTACCCTGACTAATTTCCCTGACAGGGAACAGCCCCGACCCTAACTAATTCCCCCTCCCTGTGAACAGCCCCTACCCTGACTAATACCCGCTCCCTGTGAACAGCCCCTACCCTGACTAATCCCCCCTCCCTGTGAACAGCCAAAACGCTGAATAATTCCCCCTCCCTGTGAACAGCCCCAAAGCTGAATTATTCCCCCTCCCAGTGAACAGCTCCTACCCTGACTAATTCCCCCACGCTGTGAACAGCCCCTACCCTGAATAATTTCCCCTCCCTGTGCACAGCCCCTACGCTGACTAATCCCCCTCCCTGTGAACAGCCCATACCCTGAATAATTTCCCCTCCCTGTGAACAGCCCCTACCCTGACTAATTCCTCTGCCAGTGAACAGCCCCTGCCATGACTAATCCCCCCTCACTCTGAACATCCCCTACCCTGATTAATTCACCTCCCTGTGAACAGCCCCTAGCTGACTAATCCCCCCTCCCTGTGATCAGCCCCGACGCTGACTAACCCCCCTCCCTGTGAACAGCCCCTACCCTGACCAATTCCCCTGCCAGTGAACAGACCCCACCCTCACTAATCCCCTGCCAGTGAACAGTCCCTACCATGACTAATCCCATCCCTGTGAACAGCCCCTACCTGACTAATTCCCCCTCCCTGTGAACAGCCCCTACACTGACTAACTCCCCCTCCCTGTGAACAGCCTCTACCCTGACTAATTCCCACTCCCTGTGAACAGCCCTTATCCTGACTAATCCCCCTCTTTGTGAACAGCCCCTACCCAGATTAATGCCCCCTCCATGTGAACATCCCCCATCCTGACTGATCCCCCTCCCTGTGAATAGTCCCCCGCTGACTCATTACCTCTCCCTGTGAACAGCCCCTACTCTAACTCATTCCCTCTCACTGTGAAAGGCCCCTGCACTGACTAATTCTAATTCCCTGTGAACAGCCTTTCCCTGATTAATTCCCCTGCCAGTGAACAGCTCCCACCCTGACTAACCCCCCTCCCTGTGAGCAACCCCTACCCTGACTAATGCCCCTGCCAGTGAACAGCCCCCATCCTGACTAACCCCCCTCCCTGTGAAAGGCCGCTAATCTGACTAATTCCCCTCCCAGTGAACAGACCCCACCCTGACTAATTCCCCTACCTGTGAACAGCCCCATACCCTGACTAATCCCCCTACCTGTGAACAGCCCCTAATCTGACTAATTCCCCTCCCAGTGAACATACCCCACCCTGACTAACCCCACTCCTCCATGTGAACAGCCCCTACCGTGATAAATTCCCCTCCCTGTGAACAGCACCCACCCAGACTAATTCCCCTGTCAGTGAAAAGCCCCTACCCTGCCTAATTCCACAGCCAGTGAACAGCCCCTACCTTGACTAATTTCCCAGCCAGTGAACAGCCTCTTGCCTGACTAATTCACCCTCCCTGTGAACAGCCCCCACCCTGACTAATACCCCCTCCCTGTGAACAGCCCCTACCCTGACCAATTCCCTTCCCAGTGAACAGCACCTACCCGGACTCATTCCCATTCATGTGACTGACGAATTCCACCCCTGCTTTGAACCCCTACCCGGTCTAGCAGTTCAACGATTTTTTAGTGTTGTCAACTTCTTAGGCAAATTCGTACCTTTTCTATCAACCAGAACAACAGCTCTTAGGAACTCGATCATAAAGTCCACCTCTTTCGAATGGACAAGTGATGATCAAGCAGAGTGGCTTGATTTAAATCACAGTTAATGACTGCACTTGTATTCGCGTTTTTCGATCCAAATAGGAAGACGAAAGTTTCGACTGTTGCGACTCAGGGCAGAGTAGGAGCAGTACTGTTGCAAAATGACGATAGTTTGTTTTGCATTCCTGTTGCTTCTGCATCCAGTGCGATAACACCAACATAATGTCGATATGCGCAAATGGAAAAAGAGTGTCTTGGACTACTAACAGGGGTACTTGCCACCTCACTGGTGATGTCCTCTCGATAGTGTTCCCTTATGATGTTCCTGTTCAGATCCTTGGGGTCTGTACATATCCGTAGATCCTCTGACGGTGTCTTCACGCAAACTATGGAACTGACCCAGTCAGTCCGTTCAGTGACTCAGGAAATTATTACTTGTTGTTTTTGCCTTTCCAATTCTAGTTTTAATCTTTCTTTTAGTGGAGTAGGAATTCTCCGATGAGGATGTACCAAAGGTTTTGCATCAGTCCTTAACAAGATCTTATACTTGAATGGAAGTGTACCTAAGTCTTTAAGAACATCTGCACTGAAATTATGTGATTCTATGATTAAATGGTCTCTTTTGAGGGAGGAGTCATTTTCTAGCCTCAATTAATGGAGAAAATGATTGAAATGGTCCTTGTTTAATGTCGTACCTTGTTTTAATAATACCTGTTTTATTGTGTATACTGCTTAAATGATCCCTGTTTAATGCCGGACATTGTTTTAATAATCTCTGTTTAATTATGTATACAGTTGAAATTGTCCCCGTTTAATGTCGTACCTTATTTTAATAATACCTGTTTTATTATGTATATCGTTTAAATGGTCCCTGTTTAATGTTGGGCATTGTTTTTGTAATCTTTGTTTTTTTCGGTGTATGCTGTTCAAATATTATCTGTGTAATGTAAGAAAGTGGTTAAATGGCCATTTTTGCGGGATGAGAACTATTTAAATCGGCTCTTTAACGGAGGACATTTTTAAAATAATCTGTGTTGACTGGAGGTCACTATTTAAATGTTCTCCGTTTAATGTAGGTCCAGGGCACTATTTTAGTTATCTCTGTTCAGTGGAGGACACTTTTTCAATAATCTCTTTTTAATGTCGGTCTGTATTTAAATAGACGCAGTTTAATGTATTAAACTGTTTAATTGGTCAATTTAATGTGTGACAATGTTCAAATGACCTCACATTATTTAAGTAGTTTCCATTTAATATTGTACACGGCTAAAATAGTCTCTGTAAAATTCAGGACACTGGTGAAATAAACTATTTTAAAAACGGATATATGTTTAATATTAGTCTCCGCTTCATGCACGACACACATTCGTGGGCGTCGCATTCTGTGACAGAATTTTCTGCCAATCCGAAATGTTGGGGCACTTCATCGTCAATAACATTGCTGTGGGTCTGAAGTCACATGTCTGTCGGACCAGGTAAAGACGGCAGATTTAATCCCGAAAGGACATTTGTGAACGAGATGGGATTTTTACAAAAATAGACAATTGTTTCATGGTCACCATCAGACGCTCAATGAATTCAATTTCACCATCTGCCATGGTGGGACTAGAATCTGCGCCCCCAGAGCATTACTTAGGGTCTCTGAGTCTTCGGTTAACTAGTCCAATGAAAATACCACTACGTCACCGCCTCCTCTCTGCACCTATTCTTGATCCCTTTTGTCACTCACTGAATCTCGTCCCCATCCTCTCTTCCGCACACAGTGACAGTCATTCCCATCTCTCCCAATCCTTTCTAAACACACTGAAAATCTCCCTTAGCCCCTCATTCCCTCCCCACCCATTGACATGATTTAATTTCACTTGAGTCCTGTCACCGCCGCTTCCCTCTCCACTGAAACATTCCCCAGTACCATCTGCGCTCACTTGGAATTCCCCTCACTTTCTTCTTCCTCCGACCGTTTAAAATATCTTGTCGCTACATTACATAGAATTTACAGCGCAGAAGGAGGCCGTTCGGCCCATCGAGTCTGCACCGGCTCTTGGAAAGAGCACCCTACCCAAGGTCAACAACTCCACATTATCCCCATAACCCAGCAACCCAACCAATACTAAGGGAAATTTTGGACACTAAGAGCAATTTAGCATGGCCAATCCACCTAACCTGCACATCTTTGGACTGTGGGAGGAAACCGGAGCACCCGGAGGAAACCCACGCACACACGGGGAGGATGTGCAGTTTCCGCACAGACAGTGACTCAAGCCGGAATCGAACCTGGGACCTTGGAGCTGTGAAGCGATTGTGCTATCCACAATGCTACCGTGCTGCCACGGTATTCATCGATGGTATTAATCCATAGTAATCCATCAGTGACCCATGAAACCTCTTCCCCTCCAGACGGAATATCGTTCCGTCCGCTAAAACCTTTCCAGGTCCTCAAATACCCTTTGCGGTAATCTGCAACACAGCACGGTCTCCTGAAACCGTCCATGGCGTCTAGAACCCCTTCATGGTGCCCTGCACCCCTGCATGGCGGCTAGAACTCCTTCATGGTGCCCTGAACCCCTCCATGGCCCTAGAACCCCTTCATGGTGCCCTGCACCCCTCCATGGCCCTAGAACCCCTTCATGGTGCCCTGCAGCCCTCCATGGCGGTTAGAAACCCTTCCTGGTGCCCTGCACCCCTCCATGGCATCTAGAACCCCTTCATGGTGCCCTGCACCCCTCCATGGCCCTAGAACCCCTTCATGGTGCCCTGCGCCCCTCCATGGCCCTAGAACCCCTTCATGGTGCCCTGCAGCCCTCCATGGCGTCTAGAAACCATTCATGTTCCCCTGCGCCCCTCCATGGCGCCTAGAACCCTTTCATGGTGCCATGCACCCTTCCATAGCACCTAGAACCCCTTCATGGTGCCCTGCAGCACTCCATGGCGCCTATAACCCCTTCATGGTGCCCTGCAGCACTCCATGGCGTCTGGAACCCCTTCATTGTGCCCTACACCCCTCCATGGTGCCGGGAGACCCTTCCAGGTGTCCTACACCCCTCCATGGGGCCGGGAGACCCTTCCAGGTGTCCTACACCCATCCATGGGGCCGGGAGACCCTTCAAGGTGTCCTAAAACCCTCAATGTCGCCGCAAAATCCGTATAGGTGTCCTGAACGCCTCCGCGGCCCCGGGAAACACCACGGTGCCCCGAAACCCTTCCCGGTTGCTGGACACCCTTCACGGGGCCCTACACACCTCAGTGAAGCCTAGAATCCCGTAACGGTGTCATGAAACCCTCCATGGCGTCAAGAAACACTTCACGGTGCCCTGACCCCTTCCATGATACAGGTCACGGTGCCCTGGCCCCTTCCATGAAACAGGTCACGGTGCCCTGAACCCTTCCATGATACAGGTCACGGTGCCCTGAACCCTTCCATGATACAGGTCACGGTGCCCTGACCCCTTCCATGATACAGGTCACGGTGCCCTGACCCCTTCCATGATACAGGTCACGGTGCCCTGACCCCTTCCATGATACAGGTCACGGTGCCCTGACCCCTTCCATGATACAGGTCACGGTGCCCTGACCCCTTCCATGATACAGGTCACGGTGCCCTGACCCCTTCCATGATACAGGTCACGGTGCCCTGACCCCTTCCATGATACAGGTCACGGTGCCTTGAACCCTTCCATGATACAGGTCACGGTGCCCTGACCCCTTCCATGATACAGGTCACGGTGCCCAGACCCCTTCCATGATACAGGTCACGGTGCCCTGACCCCTTCCATGATACAGGTCACGGTGCCCTGACCCCTTCCATGATACAGGTCACGGTGCCCTGACCCCTTCCATGATACAGGTCACGGTGCCCTGAACCCTTCCATGATACAGGTCACGGTGCCCTGACCCCTTCCATGATACAGGTCACGGTGCCCAGACCCCTTCCATGATACAGGTCACGGTGCCCTGACCCATTCCATGATACAGGTCACGGTGCCCTGGCCCCTTGCATGATACAGGTCACCGTGCCCTGACCCCTTCCATGGTACAGGTCACCGTGCCCTGGCCCCTTCCATGAAACAGGTCACGGTGCCCTGACCCCTTCCATGATACAGGTCACGGTGCCCTGACCCCTTCCATGATACAGGTCACAGTGCCCTGACCCCTTCCATGGTACATGTCACGGTGCCCTGACCCCTTCCATGATACAGGTCACGGCGTCTAGAAACCGTTAACAGTTACCGGAAACCTATTGTGGTGTTCTGAAAACATCCGGGGTGCCCTGAAAAATTAAAGCAAACCTCAGAACCCACTCAACATTTCCTCCACACTCTGGTCTCCTGCACCATCCCCTGAATTACGTTCTTAGCCTCTGAATCACTTTACCATCCTCTTACTCGCCTATTAAATCCCGTCCCTATTTTCTGAATCTATTACCGAGCTCCAGAACCATTTCCAGGGTTACCTCTATCACTTCCAGATCCCCAGCTCCTTCTCCATAGCCCAGTATTTGTGAAACATCCTTACAGGTCAGAGAGCTGGTATTGTGGGGCCCCTATCTTATCTCAGACCATTTGCGCTGACCTCCCCTTCCACTTATCTGGAATGTACACATCTGGGCCCAGCTTCAATTCAACCCTACACATTCTATACCGACAGCCTGATCCTGAGGGTAAACAAGACATGAAGCAGTGACCAATGCAGTACGTTTTATTTCTCATTACAGGCCATTATCCAACAGCAGTAATGCAAGGTCAGCTGTTAGAGGATTGAAGTAATCAATTAGCCTGTTTTCCCGGGAATAAGCTTCCATTCAGTGAGAACATGGAAATCTCGGCTTGTTGTCCGAACCCTCACTGGGTCATTCAGCTTGACCTTCAATATGACTTTGACCCATCACCGCTTCGGGAAGGGGGACCGTCAGGTGCCGTCTTCTCAGTGATTGGCACATCACTGTTTCTGGACAGGGCAGGCAGAAGACGTTTTGGAAGATGACCCACTAAAAGTAAAAGAAAACACGATGAAGGAATTAATTAGTTGTATTTAAGCCGGAATTAGAACAATGTGAAAACATAAAACAGAATCAGTCAGTGTGACGGTGACAGACTTGGCACAACGCAGCAAGATTAGGTTTCTGGTATGTAATAATATTCCACAGTTTATAGCCTCCCACTCCAATACTTGAATAAACTCACTCCTTCTCTCCACATCTTGGTGTGTACAAACTCCCTCCCTCCACCTCCTGGTCTGTACAAACTCACTCCCTCCACCTCCAGGTCTGCACAAACTCACTCCCTCCACCTCCTGGTCTGTACCAACTCACTTCCTCTCTCCACCTTGTGACCTGCACAAACTCACTCTCTCCACCTCCTGGTCTGTACCAACTCACTTCCTCTCTCCACCTTGTGACCTGCACAAACTCACTCTCTCCACCTCCTGGTCTGTACCAACATACTCCCTCCACCACCTGGTCTGTAGATATCCACTCCCTCCACCTACCAATCTGTACAAACTCACTCCCTCCACCACCTGGTCTGCATAAACTCAATCCCTCCACCTCCTGGTCTGCACAATCTCCCTTCCTCCACCTCATGATCTGCACATATCCACTCCCTCCACCTCTGGTCAGTACAAACTCACCCTGTCCCTCAATCTCCTGGCCTGTACAAACTCACATCCTCCACATCCTGGTCTGCACAAACTCACTCCCTCTACCTCGTGGTCTGTACAAACACTCCCTCCACATTCTGGTCTGTACAAACTCAATCCCTCCAACTCCTGGTCTGCACAAACTCACATCCTCCACCTCCTGGTCTACACAAACTCACTCCCTCTACCTCGTGGTCTGTACAAAACTCAGTCCCTCCACTTCCTGGTCTGTACAAACTCACTCCCTCTACCTCCAGGTCTACAAAAAAAATCAATCCCTCCATCACCTGGACTGCACAAAATCACTCCCTCCACCTCCTGGTCTGCACAATCTCCCTTCCTCCCTACACCTCCTGATCTGCACATATCCACTCCCTCCACCTCTTGTCAGTACAAACTCACCCTGTCCCTCCATCTCCTGGCCTGGACAAACTCACTCCCTCCTCCACCTGATCTGCAAAAACTCAATCCCTCCACCTCCTCGTCTACACAAAATCACTCCCTCCACCACCAGGTCTGCACAAACTCAATCCCTCCACCTCCTGGTCTGCACAAACTCCATCCCTCCACCTCCTGGCCTGTACAAACACACATCCTACACCTCCTGGTCTGCACAAACTCACTCACTCTACCTCGTGGTCTGTACAAACACTCCCTGCACATCCTGGTCTGTACAAACTCAATCCCTCCACCTCAAAGCCTGCACAAACTCACACCCTCCACTTCCTGGTCTACACAAACTCACCCACTCTACCTCGTGGTCTGTACAAACTCAATCCCTCCACATCCTGGTCTGAACAAACTCAATCCCTCCACATCCTGATCTGCACAAACTCACAACCTCCACCTCCTGGTCTACACAAACTCACTCCCCCTACCTCGTGGTCTGTACAAACTCAATCCCTCCACATCCTGGTCTGCACAACTCACACCCTCCACCTCCTGGTCTACAAATAAATTCAATCCCTCCACCCCCTGGTCTGCACAAACTCACATCCTCCAACTCCTGGTCTACACAAACCCACTCCCTCCACCTCCTGGTCAGCACAAACTCACTCCCTCTTCATCGTGGTCTGTACAATCTCACTCCCTCCACCTCCTGGTCTGCACAATCTCACTCCCTCCCTCCACCTCCTGATCTGCACATATCCACTCACTCCACCTACTGGTCAGTACAAACTCCCCCTGTCCCTCCATCTCCTGGCCTGCACAAACACACTCCCTCCACTTCCTGGTCTGTACCAACTCACTCCCTCCACCTCCTGGTCTGCACAAACTCACTCCCTACACCTCCTGGTCTGTACCAACTCACTTCCTTCCTCCACCTTGTGACCTGCACAAACTCACTCTCTCCACCTCCTTGTCTGTACCAACATACTCCCTCCACCTCCTGGTATGTACAAACTCAGTCCCTCCACCTACCAATTTGCTCAAACTCAGTCCCTCCACATCCTGGTCTGCACAAACTCGCATCCTCCACCTCCTGGTCTTCACAATCTCCCTTGCTCCCTGCACCTCCTGATCTGCACATATCCACTCCCTCCACCTCTGGTCAGTACAAACTCACCCTGTCGCTCCACCTCCTGGCCTGTACAAACTCATTCCCTTCACCACCTGGTCTGCACAAACTCAATCCCTCCACCTCCTGGTCTGCACAAACTCAATCCCTCCACCTCCTGGCCTGTACAAACTCACATCCTCCACCTCCTGGTCTGCACAAACTCACTCCCTCTATCTCGCAGTCTGTACAAACACTCCCTCCACATCCTGGTATGTACAAACTCAATCCCTCCACCTCCTGGTCTTCACAAACTCACATCCTCCACCTCCTGGTCTACACAAACTCACTCCCTCTACCTCGTGGTCTGTACAAACTCAATCTCTCCACCTCCTGGTCGGCACAAACACACACCCTCCACTTCCTGGTCTACAAAAAAATTCAATCCCTCCAACTCCTGGTCTGCACAAACTCACTCACTCCACCTCCTGGTCTGCACAATCTCCCTTCCTCCCTCCACCTCCTTATCTGAACATATCCACTCCCACCATCTCTGGTCAGTACAAACTCACCTTGTCCCTCCATCTCCTGGCCTGTACAAACTCACTACATCCTCCACCTGGTCTGCACAAACTCAATCCCTCCATCTCCTGGTCCACACAAACTCACTCCCTCCACCACCAGGACTGCACAAACTCAATCCCTCCACCTCCTGGTCTGCACAAACTCAATCCCTCCACCTCCTGGCCTGTACAAACACACTTCCTCCACCTCCTGGTCTGCACAAACTCACTCACTCTACATCGTGGTCTGTACAAACACTCCCTCCACATCCTGGTCTGTACAAACTCAATCCCTCCACCTCAAGGCCTGCACAAACTCACACCCTCCACTTCCTGGTCTACACAAACTCACTCACTCTACCTCGTGGTCTGTACAAACTCAATCCCTCCACATCCTGGTCTGAACAAACTCAATCCCTCCACCTCCTGATCTGCACAAACTCACAACCTCCACCTCCTGGTCTACACAAACTCACTCCCTCTCCCTCGTGGTCAGTACAAACTCAATCCCTCCACATCCTTGGCTGAACAAACACAATCCCTCCACCTCCTGGTCTGTACAACTCACAACCTCCACCTCCTGGTCTACAAATAAATTCAATCCCTCCACCTCCTGATCTGCACAAACTCACATCCTCCAACTCCTGGTCTACACAAACTCACTCACTCCACCTCCTGGTCAGCACAAACTCAATCCCTCTTCCTCGTGGTCTGTACAATCTCACTCCCGCAACCTCCTGGTCT
This sequence comes from Scyliorhinus canicula, assembly GCF_902713615.1. Classification (NCBI taxonomy): domain Eukaryota; kingdom Metazoa; phylum Chordata; class Chondrichthyes; order Carcharhiniformes; family Scyliorhinidae; genus Scyliorhinus; species Scyliorhinus canicula. The sequence continues at coordinate 251,063 of NW_024055508.1, forward strand.
GCACAATCTCACTTCCTCCATCCACCTCCTAATCTGCACATATCCACTCCCTCCACCTTCTGGTCAGTACCAGCTCACCCTGTCCCTCCATCTCCTGGCCTGTACAAACTCACTCCCTTCACCTCCTGGACTGTACCAACACACTCCCTCCACCTCCTGGTCTGCACATACTCACTCCCTCCATCTCCTGGCCTGTACAAACACACTCCCTCCACCTCCTGGTCTGTAACAACTCACTCCCTCCACCTCCTGGTCTGCACATACTCACTCCCTCCACCTCCTGGTCTGTACCAACTCACTTCCATCCTCCAACTAGTGACCTGCACAAACTCACTCTCTCCACCTCCTGGTCTGTACCAACATACACCCTCAACCTCCTGGTCTGTACATATCCACTACCCCACCTCCTTGTCTGTACCAACTCACTTCCTCCCTCCACCTCCTGACCTGCACAAGCTCACTCCCTCCACCTCCTGGTCTGTAGATATCCACTCCCTCCACCACCTGGTATGTACAAACTCAGTCCCTCCACCTACCAGTCTGCACAAACTCATTCCCTCCACATCCTGGTCTGCACATACTCGCACCCTCCACCTCCACGTATTCACAATCTCCCTTCCTCCCTCCACCTCCTGATCTGCACATATCTACTCCCTCCACCTCTGGTCAGTACAAACTCACCCTGTCGCTCCATCTCCTGGCCTGTACAAACTCATTCCATCCACCACCTGGTCTGCACAAGCTCAATCCCTCCACCTCCTGGTCTGCACAATCTCAATCCCTCCACCTCCTGGCCTGTACAAACTCACATCCTCCACCTCCTGGTCTGCACAAACTCACACCCTCTACCTCGTGGTCTGTACAAACACTCCCTCCACATCCTGGTATTTACAAACTCAATCCCTCCACCTCCTGGTCTGCACAAACTCACATCCTCCCCCTGGTCTACACAAACTCACTCCCTCTACCTCGTGGTCTGTACAAACTCACTCCCTCTACCTCGTGGTCTGTACAAACTCAATCCCTTCACATCCTGGTCTGCACAAACTCACACCCTCCACCTCCTGGTCTACAAAAAAATTCAATCCCTCTACCTCCTGGTCTGCACAATCTCCCTTCCTCCCTCCATCTCCTTATCTGAACATATCCACTCCCACCACCTCTGGTCAGTACAAACTCACCTTGTCCCTCCATCTCCTGGCCTGTGCAAACTCAATCCCTCCACCTCCTGGTCTGTCCCAACATACTCCTTCCACCTCCTGGTCTGTACATATCCACGACCACACCTCCTGGTCTGTACCAACTCACTTTCTCCCTCCACCTCCTGACCTGCACAAGCTCACTCCCTCCACCTCCTGGTCTGTAGATATCCACTCCCTCCACCTCCTGGTCTGCACAAACTCACATCCTCCACCTCCTAGTCTACACAAACTCACTCCCTCTACCTCGCGGTCTGCACAAACTCACACCCTCCACCTCCTGGTCTACAAAATAATTCAATCTCTCCACCTCCTGGTCTGCACAAACTCACCCCCTCCACCTCCTGGTCAGCACAAACTCAATCCCTCCACCTCCTGGTCTGCACAAACGCAATCCCTCCACCTCCTGTTCAGTACAAACTCACATACTCCACCTCCTCGTCTGCTCAAACTCACACCATCAACCTCGTGGTCTGTACAAAGATTCCCTCCACATCCTGGTCTGTACAAACTCAATCCCTCCACCTATTGGTCTGCACAAACTCACATCCTCCACCTCCTTGACTACACAAACTCACTACCTCTACCTCGTGGTCTGTACAAACTCAATCCCTCCACATCCTGGTCTGTACAAACTCAAACCCTCCACCTCCTGATCTGCACAAACTCACATCCTCCACCTCCTGGTCTACACAAACTCACTCCCTCCACCACCTGGTCTGCACAAACTCACTCCCTCTTCCTCGTGGTCTGCACAATCTCAATCCCTCCACCTCCTGGTCAGTGCAAACTCACCGTGTCGCTCCATTTCCTGGCCTGTACAAACTCACTCCCTCCACCTCCTGGTCTGCACAAACTCAATCCCTCCACCTCCTGGTCTGCACAAAATCAATCCTTCCACCTCCTGGTCTGCACAAACTCACATCCTCCACCTTCTGGTCTACATAAACTCACTTCCTCTACCTCGTGGTCTGTACAAACTCAATCCCTCCACATCCTGGTGTGTACAAACTAAATCCCTCCACCTCCTGGTCTGCACAAACTCACATCCTCCACCTGCTGGTCTACACAAACTCACTCCCTCCACCTCCTGGTCTGTAGATATCCACTCCCTCCACCACCTGGTATGTACAAACTCAGTCCCTCCACCTACCAGTCTGCACAAACTCAGTCCCTCCACATCCTGGTCTGCACAAACTCGCACGCTCCACCTCCTCGTCTTCACAATCGCCCTTCCTCCCTCCACCTCCTGATCTGCACATATCCACTCCCTCCACCTCTGGTCTGTACAAACTCACCCTGTCGCTCCATCTCCTGGCCTGTACAAACTCATTCCCTCCACCACCTGGTCTGCACAAGCTCAATCCCTCCACCTCCTGGTCTGCACAAACTCAATCCCTCCACCTCCTGGCCTGTACAAACTCACATCCTCCACCTCCTGGTCTGCACAAACTCACGCACTCTACCTCGTGGTCTGTACAAACACTCCCTCCACATCCTGGTATGTACAAACTCAATCCCTCCACCTCCTGGTCTGCACAAACTCACATCCTCCACCTGGTCTACACAAACTCACTCCCTCTACCTCGTGGTCTGTACAAACTCAATCCCTTCACATCCTGGTCTGCACAAACTCACACCCTCCACCTCCTGGTCTACAAAAAAATTCAATCCCTCCACCTCCTGGTCTGCACAAACTCACTCCCTCCACCTCCTGGTCTGCACAATCTCCCTTCCTCCCTCCACCTCCTTTTCTGAACATATCCCCTCCCACCACCTTTTGTCAGTACAAACTCACCTTGTCCCTCCATCTCCTGGCCTGTACAAACTCAATCCCTCCACCTCCTGGTCTGTACCAACTCACTCCCTCCAACTCCTGGTCTGCACAAACTCACTCTCTTCACCTCCTGGTCTGTCCCAACATACTCCCTCCACCTCCTGGTCTGTACATATCCACTACCCCACCTCCTGGTCTGTACCAACTCACTTCCTCCCTCCACCTCCTGGTCTGTAGATATCCACTCCCTCCACCTCCTGGTCTGCACAAACTCACATCCTCCACCTCCTTGTCTACACAAACTCACTCCCTCTACCTCGTGGTCAGCACAAACTCACACCCTCCACCTCCTGGTCTACAATATAATTCAATCCCTCCACCTCCTGGTCTGCACAAACTCACACCCTCCACCTCCTGGTCAGCACAAACTCAATCCCTCCACCTCCTGGTCTGCACAAACTCAATCCCTCCACCTCCTGTTCAGTACAAACTCACATACTCCACCTCCTCGTCTGCTCAAACTCACTCCATCTACCTCGTGGTCTGTACAAAGATTCCCTCCACGTCCCGGTCTGTACAAACTCAATCCCTCCACCTATTGGTCTGCACAAACTCACATCCTCCACCTCCTGGACTACACAAACTCACTACCTCTACCTCGTGGTCTGTACAAACTCAATCCCTCCACATCCTGGTCTGCACAAACTCAAACCCTCCACCTCCTGATCTGCACAAACTCACATCCTCCACCTCCTGGTCTACACAAACTCACTCCCTCCACCACCTGGTCTGCACAAACTCACTCCCTCTTCCTCGTGGTCTGCACAATCTCAATCCCTCCACCTCCTGGTCTGCACAAAATCAATCCCTCCACATCCTGGTCTGCACAAACTCACATCCTCCACCTCCTGGTCAGTACAAACTCACCGTTTCGCTCCATTTCCTGGCCTGTACAAACTCACTCCCTCCACCTCCTGGTCTGCACAAACTCAATCCCTCCACCTCCTGGTCTGCACAAACTCAATCCCTCCACCTCCTGGTCTGCACAAAATCAATCCCTCCACCTCCTGGTCTGCACAAACTCACATCCTCCACCTTCTGGTCTACATAAACTCACTCCCTCTACCTCGTGGTCTGTACAAACTCAATCCCTCCACATCCTGGTGTGTACAAACTCAATCCCTCCACCTCCTGTTCTGCACAAACTCACATCCTCCACCTGCTTGTCTACACAAACTCACTCCCTCCACCTCCTGGTCTGTAGATATCCACTCCCTCCACCACCTGGTATGTACAAACTCAGTCCCTCCACCTACCAGTCTGCACAAACTCAGTCCCTCCACATCCTGGTCTGCACAAACTCGCACCCTCCACCTCCTCGTCTTCACCATTTCCCTTCCTCCCTCCACCTCCTGATCTGCACATATCCACTCCCTCCACCTCCTGGTCTGTACAAACTCACCCTGTCGCTCCATCCCCTGTCTTGTACAAACTCATTCCCTCCACCACCTGGTCTGCACAAGCTCAATCCCTCCACCTCCTGGTCTGCACAAACTCAATCCCTCCTCCTCCTGGTCTGCACAAACTCAATCCCTCCACCTCCTGGCCTGTACAAACTCACATCCTCCACCTCCTGGTCTGCACAAACTCACTCCCTCTATCTCGCAGTCTGTACAAACACTCCCTCCACATCCTGGTCTGTACAAACTCAATCCCTCCACCTCCTGATCTTCACAAACTCACATCCTCCATCTCCTGGTCTACACAAACTCACTCCCTCTACCTCGTGGTCTGTACAAACTCAATCTCTCCACCTCCTGGTCTGCACAAACTCACACCCTCCACTTCCTGGTCTGCACAATCTCCCTTCCTCCCTCCACCTCCTTATCTGAACATATCCACTCCCACCATCTCTGGTCAGTACAAACTCACCTTGTCCCTCCATCTCCTGGCCTGTACAAACTCACTCCATCCTCCACCTGGTCTGCACAAACTCAATCCCTCCATCTCCTGGTCCATACAAACTCACTCCCTCCACCACCAGGACTGCACAAACTCAATCCCTCCACCTCCTGGTCTGTACAAACTCAATCCCTCCACATCCTGGTCTGAACAAACTCAATCCCTCCACCTCCTGATCTGCACAAACTCACAACCTCCACCTCCTGGTCTACACAAACTCACTCCCTCTCCCTCGTGGTCAGTACAAACTCAATCCCTCCACATCCTTGGCTGAACAAACCCAATCCCTCCACCTCCTGGTCTGTACAACTCACAACCTCCACCTCCTGGTCTACAAATAAATTCAATCCCTCCACCTCCTGATCTGCACAAACTCACATCCTCCAACTCCTGGTCTACACAAACTCACTCACTCCACCTCCTGGTCAGCACAAACTCAATCCCTCTTCCTCGTGGTCTGTACAATCTCACTCCCGCAACCTCCTGGTCTGCACAATCTCACTTCCTCCATCCACCTCCTAATCTGCACATATCCACTCCCTCCACCTTCTGGTCAGTACCAACTCACCCTGTCCCTCCATCTCCTGGCCTGTACAAACTCACTCCCTTCACCTCCTGGACTGTACCAACACACTCCCTCCACCTCCTCGTCTGCACATACTCACTCCCTCCATCTCCTGGCCTGTACAAACACACTCCCTCCACCTCCTGGTCTGTAACAACTCACTCCCTCCACCTCCTGGTCTGCACATACTCACTCCCTCCACCTCCTGGTCTGTACCAACTCACTTCCATCCTCCAACTAGTGACCTGCACAAACTCACTCTCTCCACCTCCTGGTCTGCA